>NC_142778.1:23827500-24127500 GCF_988280905.1 Pimephales promelas
CAGTGTCCCCTTCCTCAGGCAAAAAGAGCAGGCTGATGTGTCAGCCAGGCTTTGTGGTGTCAGTTTGGATGGGCTAGGAAGGACATAATAGACCGGTGGAAGACTAGGAACTTAATGCGGTATGGCTCTGACTGTCACAGGTCAGTGCACAAGATTTTTTTTTCTTCACAGCATGCTCCCATCTAGTCCAGGTACCTTCCTGTCTCATTCCCACTGCTCTGCTGGACGACTTCTCCTCAACAACTCCTCTCACCTCTTTCCCCGAGCCTTGTTATAAGGGTGAGTTGCAAAGGTTCCTAACCTAGTTGTTCCCAACAACTTCATCTAGCCACTTCTCCTTCCAAGACTTCATGGCGTAGCTGCGACTCTGCCTGTTCTACTGCCACCTCCGCTCCCCACTCCCTCTCGGTCTTAACTGCTACTTCTGCCCTAGAGACTTTTGGGTCACTTGACTCTCAGAGCTGCAACACTTGCAACCTTGCATACAAGACCTTGAACTCCTCCTCAATAGATTTAATGGGGAGCCTCAGTTTGCAGAGGATCTTCAGCAGTATTGCTCCCTACAGAAATACTGCAAACCTAACTATCTCCTCAAGTAGTAACTAATTCTCCTCTCCAGATCTGAAATGGTGGAGATCAGCCAATGGCCATAGGAACCTTGGTATAATCCTAAGCTGGTAGATCCATGCCTTGAATTTTCTGGGAAAGCCTGACTTATTGACTTCTTTCAGCCACCCTTCTAGCTCCTTACAGGAGTTCTTATTGGATGCTGTATCCTTAAGGTTACTGTCAAAGATCTTTCCCAGACTTTTCATAGGCTTCTCTGAGAGGGTAGGGATTGGTATTCCTGAGATCGAGAACCGAACGCATTCACTACTCTGCCTTTCTACATCACCAAGGATCTTGATTTGGGTGATGTGAACAACATTCTCAGCCATCCCATCAGCTTCTCTAGCCAAATTCATGGCTGGAAGCTCCCAGACTTAGACTTGGGTACTCTTCAGTCTGGTACTGCAGATTTAATCAACACATTCATCGCCAGAGCAAAACAGGATCACTGTTTAAACATTATACAGTATTTGATATGTGACAGAGATGACAGGGCAAAGGCTCTAAATAATAATAAGTGAAAATATTCCTTTGTTGCCAGAGTGAGAATTTTTTTATCTTCATTTTGTCACCTCATATTGTGAAGGACTCAGTCAGAAGGACTGAATTATAAATATATATACCTTTCCTTAGAAATAATGCATTTTTGTTCTCTGAGTTAAATAAAGTGAGGGCTAGGGAGAGCTAGAGATCAATATGCTGACAAAAGAGAATTTGACTGTCCCTTATACGTTCCTCTGTGGCTCCCACATCAAGTGCCAAAAATGGACAAGCTGTCAATAACACCCAGGCTTTTGATTTTCAGGGCCCTCTTGGTCCATAAAAAGTAGCCTTTTATTGAACAGACCCTCACAATTACCTTTATATGAAGGACAATGACATGGTCATCTTTGCTAATTGCACCAGCTGTCTCTAGAGATGCTTGTTTCAGGATTTAACACACACAAATGGAATTGTGGGTAATATATAAGGATGTTGTGAAGCTGTGAAAACCTATTACAGCAGAATAAGCTGCAAGAAGCTGTTCTCACTGGAGAGGGAATCTTTCGGGGCGTATAATCCAAAAATAGGAGAGATTTTAAGAAAGTATCTTTTTTTCCCAAAAAGAGATTTACTGTGTGAGTGGAAAGCGGGGCTAAAAATAACGAGTTGTGATGTCATGATTTTTACAGGAAGATGTGAAATTAATTGATGAGACATTTTTCACAGTGTGCGTCTACCCAACACTGATTCATGGTGCTAAACTTCCCTGCAGCTCTGCTGCATCAGCACAAACATCAACAGTGGTCAACACAGAAAGCTGCATAAATGCACATCACCAACAAACAATGACAGGCACATATTGAACATGCATATAAACATAAACCTTCAAACAAGCAATTAAGCTTCTCTGACATGCTTGGATGGACTATACAATGCAATTATGGAAAAAAAAGAAGAGATTAAATCAGATTTTGTGCCACAGTTTAGGTTCAGAGAGCCCACATGACTGTGTTTGTATTGAGCATATCACAGCTCATTGGAGTCAGAGAGGACTCCCCATTGTGACACTAATGGTGAAACGTGTAAGAGTGTCTGCGATGGTGAAATTCCATGGGGTTGAAAACTGAACCCACTGAGGACCAAGTGTGTGTGTCTTAAAGATTAATATTTAGCATACTGATACTCACTGTACCAGATCTAGATGCTGTGCTGACATGCCGAGCCTCGATCGGCATTGGCAGGCAGTGGTTTGGAGATTATTGCATGTAATTCAGATGTCAATCTCTGCCAAGCAGGTAGTGGAGACACACACACACACACACACACACACACGCACACACACATACACACACATACATGGAGCCACAAGGAGCACAGAGCATCTGGTTTCCCTGATTCATTCCAACAGTTGAGGCAGGAGCGAAATTGGGGGAAAGGCGTAGAGTGGGCAACTGGGCCAGACATAGGCCAGTGCATCCTTGCTCTGTGAGCCAAAACTGCAGTGGGCACATGCAGAGCAGGCCCAGTTGGAGTACTGATGATGCTGAGGCCATTAGGCCCAGCATTTTCTGAAACCTCCTGAGCGGGACTATAGACCAATTCACAAGATGTAAACAACACTGGTCCAGAAGCACTTCCTGTTTCAGTTTTTTAACACTACATAAAAGCTGGGATAAAATACAACCAACAGAACATTTAAAACTGAATCAAAAAGTTAAACAAACATCTTTAAGATGTTTTCTTTACATGTGAAATAAAGAAAACAGCTACAAACTGAAACAGGAAGTGCTTCTGGACCAGTGTTGTTTACATCTTGTGAAATGGTCTATAGCACCACGGCGGAGGATTTTGTGAAGCGCTGAATATTCAGTCTGCGCTCTGGCGACATGTTTGAGTAACATGGACCCGTGTTCTATGAGC
Source organism: Pimephales promelas (assembly GCF_988280905.1). Classification (NCBI taxonomy): domain Eukaryota; kingdom Metazoa; phylum Chordata; class Actinopteri; order Cypriniformes; family Leuciscidae; genus Pimephales; species Pimephales promelas. The sequence goes on from NC_142778.1 coordinate 23,830,513, forward strand.
TCTGAATAAGATCGAGCTAGAATTAGCCAATCGTCCAAATAGTTCAAAACTCGCATGCCCCAAAGTTTCAGGGGTGCGAGTGCAGCGTTCATGCACATCGTAAATGTACGGGGTGCAAGGGACAAGCCAAACGGTAGAACTGTGTATTGATATGCCTGGCCCTCGAAGGTGAATCTCAAAAACGTCTGTGACGTGACGCTATTTGTATCTGGAAATAAGCGTCCTTCAGATCTATTGACACAAACCAGTCCCCTTGGCAAATCTGCGCAAGGATTTTCCTGGTTGTAAACTTTCTGAACTGGTGTTTCATAAGTGCTCTATTCAGATGTCTTAGATCTAGAATGTGTCTGAGAGCCCTGTCTTTTTTCGGTACCACAAAATATCTGCTGTACAGACCCCCTTCGCTCTGAGCTTGAGATAAAGGCTCTATTGCCCCTATTGTAACGAATAGCCTCTTTCTATAATGTTCAGCACCTAATTTGAAACCCCATTTGCATGAATGGCTAGATGTAGAATGGGTTTTGTGCTCTGGTCGTGACATAGTGACGACACGGGAGCTTTTGTGCACTGTAACATGGGCACCGTGTTTACAGTGAGTGAGGCGGGGGTGCGCCGGTGATGGCAGGCAGCTTGGCCTCGCTCACTTTCATAATACTGTAGCAGTTTGCCGTGAGAGAGCGAGCAGGGCGAGCCCCGTGGGGCTTTACATGTCTGTGGGTGAATGTGGGCATGGGCATGGCATGAAAAACACTGTCTGCCTGAGCTGACTGTATTTGTGTTGGTTTCATTTTCCAGAAACCCTGTGACATGCAGTGTGTAGTGTTAGTTGGCACTGAATTGTGGGCACTTTCACTACATTTAATGCACAATCAACATGAGTCAATTTTACTTGTGCGAGCTCTTTATTGTAGTGGGCTGTGTTTGCATGTGGCAATGAGCACTGGTTTGTGGGCATTTTTATTACACTCATAATACCATCGGCTGTGGCCGGAATAGCACACACGACGACTGCAACTACAGTATGGTCTTCCCAGTGGACCAGCACCACAACCGTCTAGATTGAGTTAGGGACATCTGGAGGGTCTTCAAGTTGGCACCTTCCATCCTCAGTGTTTCGTCGACTAGCCCACGACACCTCAATGCCACATAGAATTTAGGCAGTTCTGAAGGCGAAAGGGGGTCAAACACAGTATTTGTATGGTGTTCCTAATTATCCTTTAGGTGAGTGTATATACATGTATAACAACAACAGGAACTATATATATATATATATATATATATATATATATTTGTGTGTGTGTATACAGCACTGTATATAGCAGTAAACCCTATATAAATTGTTCACAGTCATTGTATTGGGGCTTTGTAGACTGTGATTACACAGTGGGTCGGCCGAGAAGAACAGAATGTTTACAAAGCAGACAGTTATTCTTAAATTCTCTCTCTAAGGACCTGAAGCCTCCAAGGCTATGAAAGCCCTAAATATTTACTTTTGATTTTAACTCATGCAAGTAAACATTTTGCTTTACAAGCCAAATATAGACACTCTGGCTCCGAGATAACTCGCAGAAATGAGAAACAACAGGAAAATTGTTCCGCTCATGCCCTTATACTATTTTTGTTTATGTAATATTGTAAATTTTGTATGATTATACATCTTTTTGCATTGTTATTGAAGGTTGTATATCATGTTTTTTAGCATATGAGCATGTAACACCATTCTGTCTCTTTAAGAAGATCAAATTGGGGAATAGTTGTCACAGAGGAATAGGGATTAGATTTTTGATTACATACATTTATGTTTAAAAACCAAAAAAAGTAAAACAAAAATATCAAACCATTGAGTTTGAGGAATGCAGACTCAGTCAGGAGAACGGTGAGTACAATGATGAAACAGATTATTAACCAACAGAGGGAAATGAGTTGGCAAATGTAGCAAATCACAACAACCAGAGTGGAAGAGAAATGAAACAGTCAAAACAGTTAAGTTGCACCACACACACCTTGATGATCCTGAAGAAGACAATATTAATGTCTCTTATCTTTGTAGGAGCTGAACAGATGAGAATGGAAGAGACAGGAATCCAAGGAAGTAGGAACACAGATTAATAGAGCACAGGAAGACAATCCAGGTAAGTAGCCATTAGTAATACAAGCAGTCCACGTTAGTAAGGATGAGACCGGACAATCCCTGTGTGTGGTGTTGACTTTTATGGAGTCACAGTAACTGGTGATCCTGACAGAACTCTCCCCTTCTGGAAGGCACAATCTCTTGCCAGACAGAATCCATCAAAGCTTGGAGGGTGGGCGTTCTGGAGCTGTGACAGGTGACAGACAGGTGAATAGGGTGGTGAGCCAAGAGAGGCACCAGTGGGTCAGAAGACCAGGGGGTCACCGGTCTTCGGGGACTTGCCAATGAAAGCCAGACTCGGCCACTACATGAACTACAGCGGAATAGTGACTCTCACAAGTCTTTCCTGAGAAGGAGAAATTAACCCTGTTAATCATATTCTATAAATATCAACTAGTGAAATGCATAAAAATGCATCAAATTTTCCCATCTCTTGATTTTCCTTTATATTGTTTGGCCTATGTTTTTTTGTAAACTCTAATGGGTTAATGGTTAACAAAAATCATATGTGTGGCATGTTTGGTCTCTATAAACACCAATCTGCTAACTTTATAACTTTATGATTAGTGTTGTGATCTTGTAGATTCTTTTTGTAAACACCCAATGAAATTACCAACCTGATCTCACGACCAAGTCGTACGAATTTGACGAATGATTAAAAAGTGGCTAATTCGTAACAATTCATACGACCTCACTCGTACGAATCAATACGATTTTGCTAAATCGTACATATTTTACGAATTGGCCAATTCGTATGAATTCGTACGAATGACCTACCCCTTACCCCGCCCCTAAACCTAACCATCACGTGGGTTTAGACAAATCGTACGAATTAGTACGAGTGAGGTCGTACGAATTAGTACGAATTAGCCACTTTTTAATCATGCGTCGAATTCGTACGAATTGGTCGTGAGATAGTGTTGGAAATTACACATTTAAATGCCCTGCAATTCAAAGGCTGCACCCTCCGAAGGTCTCATTTGAAGGCCGACTGCATCACCGCGATGCGGTGAAGGCTGTCCTAGTTCAGTTTTGCATCCTTCGAAGGCCGTATTAGAAGACCGGTTGCATCACCGTGGCAAAATGACCAGCGTAAGGCAAAGACTTATTTGTAATATTTGCACTAGTCTGTCTCACTTGTGTAGCCTATTATACAAAATATAAATGGCAATGGGGTTTCAGTTTTATGTGTTTTTGTAGTTCTGTCATGCACGCTATGTCTACAAAGGTTTTAACCCAATTTGAGTATCCAGAAATATGACTTCTCTCAAGTATTTTGTATTTATATCCTGATTTGTCATATTTTATAATGTTAAGATTGCACTAATTTTAAGATTGCACTCCTGTCTTAATATTTTTCATAAGTGGTTCCCTGGAGGGGGAAGGGGACTCTCATGCAGGACATACACTCACCTAAAGGATTATTAGGAACACCATACTAATACTGTGTTTGACCCCCTTTCGCCTTCAGAACTGCCTTAATTCTTCGTGGCATTGATTCAACAAGGTGTTGAAAGCATTATTTAGAAATGTTGGGCCATATTGATAGGATAGCATATTGCAGTTGATGGAGATTTGTGAGATGCATATCCAGGGCACGAAGCTTCCGTTCCACCACATGCCAAAGATGCTCTATTGGGTTGAGATCTGGTGACTGTGGGGCCATTTTAGTACAGTGAAGTCATTGTCATGTTCAAAAAAACCAATTTGAAATGATTCAAGCTTTGTACCCAGAGGATGGGTACATGGTGGCCATAAAGGGATGGACATGGTCAGAAACAATGCTCGGAAACAATGCGTGGCATTTAAACGATGCCCAATTGGCACTAAGGGGTCTAAAGTGTGCCAAGAAAACATCCCCCACAACATTACTACACCACCACCACCAGCCTGCACAGTGGTAACAAGGCATGATGGATCCATGTTCTCATACTGTTTACGCCAAATTCTGACTCTACTATCTGAATGTCTCAACAGAAATTGAGCCTCATCAGATCAGGCAATATTTTTCCAGTCTTCAACTGTCCAATTTTGGTGAGCTCTTGCAAATTGTAGCCTCTTTTTTTCCCTATTTGTAGTGGAGATCAGTGTTACCCGGTGTGGTCTTCTGCTGTTGTAGCCCATCTGCCTCAAGGTTGTGTGTGTTGTGGCGTCACAAATGCTTTGCTGCATACCTCGGTTGTAACAAGTGGTTATTTCAGTCAAAGTTGCTCTTCTATCAGCTTGACACAGTCGGCCCATTCTCCTCTGACCTCTAGCATCAACAAGGCATTTTCGCCCACAGGACTGCCGCATACTGGATGTTTTTCCCTTTTTACACCATTCTTTGTAAACCCTAGAAATGGTTGTGTGTAAAAATCCCAGTAACTGACCAGATTGTGAAATACTCAGACCGGCCCGTCTGGCACCAACAACCATGCCACACTCAAAATTGCTTAAATCACCTTTCTTTCCCATTCTGACATTCAGTTTGGAGTTCAGGAGATTGTCTTGACCAGGACCACACCCCTAAATGCACCGAAGCAACTGCCATGTGATTGGTTGATTAGATAATTGCATTAATGAGAAATTGAACACGTGTTCCTAATAATCCTTAAGGTCAGTGTATATATATATAAAGTAAGATAGTTTGACAGATCTTTGTTTAATAAATGTATTGTCTCATTGTTGCTGTTGTTAACAGGCATGCTTTATTTGCTTTTCCTCAGGACTGCAAAGTGTCCTGGGACAAGTGAGGGTGTGAATGGGAAACCCACTGCTGAAACTTGGCCCTGGTATTTCCTCATTGATGAGGTGTTGGGACAGAGCCACTCCACCAACCGCCCTGTGCTCATTGCCTCCATCCCTGAGGATACACAGGGCCGAGTTCAGCAATGTGCGATCAAGAAGAGGAGAAGCCAGCCACACCAGCAGGAGCACCAGCATCAGATAAGGCTAGACAGAGAGGACGAGTTTTAGGACTTGATTAGAGATGACATTGGACTGCAGAGGTGAGGAGAGTAGGAAGAGGATGGACAGGCTGTTTTTTTTTTTTTTTTTTTTTTTTTTTGGGGGGGGGGGGGTGAAAGAATGATTGAGAATTGATTTATTTACATATATATATATATATATATATATATAAAATCTGTAAATATTTTCACCACTATTTTCTGTACATAATAAAAAGAATACATGACTAGCCTACAAAATCGCATAGCAAAATAACTAAGTGAATTAATGAGTGAATGTTTGAACACACACACACACACGTGTATATATATATATATGTGTGTGTGTGTGTGTGTGTGCCATGCATGATTTATTTTCTTTTGATATTTCCTTTCATGATTTACGTAAGTTAACACCCAATACTTGAGCAGTTTAAAATTTAATCCAGCCTTTCAGGACGCAACCTCGGAAATGGGTTGCAGTAAACCAGCTCTGGCCATGGTCTTGACTAAGCCGAAAATTCATGACTCAGCGGCACCGGTGCTGAAACATCCTCCCCTAGCCTGGGAACCCAGACAACTTCCGGCAAATTTAGATTTGCTCTGAAATTTAGTCTGGCAAAGAGCTCATTCAAGCCCATTTCCAATCCGTCGAAATCGCGGCAGCAATCAGAAACATTGGGGCGGGCTTTACACGATAACGACAGCGATGGGATTTTGAAGCAGATTTTGTAGTCTACATTACAAAGATCGATGCCGCCGTCGAACATCACTCGTTCGAATCAGCTATCACATATGTTTTAAGCGATTTGAACGTTTCCTTTTTGTTAAAAAACGAGCAAAGAACAACACTCGGAGATGTTTCTCCACCGGCCACCGCTCTGCATACGTCATCTCCTTCATCATTTTTGGTTTTGGATTGGTTTTGGGTCTACCTGCGACGTCCGTTGGTGAAGCCCCTTTGGAAATGATTTGTCTATGATACTTTGCCAGACCACAACTCAGTTACTGAGAATGGTCTGGTTTTAGCCAGGCTAATCCTCCCCATGTCCTCCAGTAAAATAAAATAAAAAAATTGACACATTGTCAAAAGCATGAGAATCCTAGAATGAGAATGCGTTGATATATATTCACTGTGGTAAAAATGTCCACTATTTAAAAAAATGCATTGTTTGTGTGAAGTAGCGTTTCAGATATGCAGATGCTCCAAACATCAGAGATGCTCACAGTGATGTTTATGTACTTTTATAGTGTTGAGGTGTATTGCAGGGGTTTCAATTTAGAGAAAACTATTAAAAAAAAAAAAAGTAAGTAGCAGTTGGAGTCATTGGGTACAATGTGTCAAATTCCTGAAATCAGAGTGAGGGAGAAAAAAAGTGATTTGCTTCCTTCATCTTCATTCCCCACCAATAGGAGGAGAGAAACTCGATGACCTAGTCACCCGTGTAATGAGGTCCTTTAGCCAAATTAATTGCTCTCTGTGAAAGGGTGTTTGTCTGGAAAGGTTTAAGGAGTCTGTTATGCTTACTAAGGCTGTATTTACTTTAAAAAGGGGAGAAGTAACTATTTCAAAAATAAAAGTAACTATTTTATGTTTTAAATATATTTCTAAATGTAATTTATTCCTGTGATACTTGCCTACCGTCTAGTAGTATTAACAATATTGTTATGTTGTCAAGTTTCAAGTTTGCATTTATTTATAGCACATTTAAAAACAGCAATCAGGGCTGACAAAAGTGCTGAACAATAGACAAGATAAATAACAAGGACAAACCACAAATTCATGGCAAAATATCACAATGACTTAAAAAAAAAGATTTTAAGAGGATTTAAAAACAGTTAGAGATTGAGCCGCACTGATAGAAAACCGGAAGGCAGCCTAGGGCCAGCAATCACAAAGGCTCTGTCTCCTTCATTCTTTAACCATGATCTGGGTAGTCTCTGATCACCAGACCACAGAGTAGCTCAGACAAATAGTTGTTGTTGTTATTATTACTAGGACAAAGTGTTAATATTATTAATACTTTATTATTATATATTTTTAAATTAATATTTGAATTACCCCCTCGTTGATCACTATGTTTTTCAGTTGTGTAGAAAAGAACAGCATGACATTTTAATAATCTGGCATTTTAATAATTCTCTGAAAGTTGCATTGGAAATTCTCTTAAGTTGGCCCAGGCATACATTATAATACATTGCACTCAGTAGCACACTTACTTTCACTGTATCATGTATCAGGGGGTACATTTATAACCTCCAGTTGACTACTGTCACACCCTTGATTACTGTAAAATAATGTTGAGTAGAATAATGTATTTTACTGATTGGTTGATGCTCCAATAAAACCAATTTATATTTCCATTTATAAGGGTCACTAACATTTTAATTTGCAACAAACATTTTAATGGAGGGTAATTTAAAATCTGAGGTGAATCACTTCTATGAGAATATTGATGTATTCCGTATGCCTGCAGTGCTAATCTATAGTAAAATGTCAACAAACTGGGCTTTGCTCATTGACATTTTGACATTGGCACTTTGTTAAATGATGTTATATGTGATGCAAGTAACAGAGGGGAGCCAAACTTAGCAAGGGTTGATTATCTACATCTACAAGCATCTACTCAGATAGTGACATGCTTACTTTCCTTTGAAATAGTCAAGCTACTTTCATAGCTACTTCATTCTTTTTCAGAGAGGATATCCAATGAAACTACATTCTCTACAATGGAAAGTCTGAAATGAAATCTTTAAAATAAACAATGTCATATCAATCTTGGAAAGAACATTTAATGGGGAATTTTCTAAGAATGAAATGCAACTGTGAATAATGTGAATTGTTTGTTATTTGTGTTGTTACTTATAAAACCATTTATTTCTACAATGTTATGCATTTATATGGAGAAGCGTAACACTGAGAGCGATGGATTATTGAATTGGTCATTTTAAGGTGAGAAGTTAGGTTCTAAGAACCACTAAGAACTAATACTAGAGAGAGGCTAAATGTCATGATCAGTATGACATTCATTAGTTCACTGTGGCCATTACTGTTCAAAGTTCAGCAAAATGTCACTCGATTTGCTTTTAAAGGAAGGATAAGATGAGTTACTGAAGAACAAACACAGCTGCTCTCCAGTTCATCTGCACACATGCTTTCCCTCCCTGTGTTGACAAGGCTGTCAATTCCTTTTGAACTCCTGGGGACATAAAATTGACTTTCAATCTTGTTTTGTCTTAATATGATAATTAATTAATTTGCATTCATATCAAACTAATCAAGCTTGTGTGCCTGCAAGCATAATAATCCTATAAAAAGTCAGGAGCATAACCCCAGGCAGAGGAAGAGCAGATGCTGCTGGCTGTAACACTTTTGGTGTATGTGTGTGTGTGTGTGTGTGTGTGTGTGTGTGCGTGCGTGTGTGTGTGTGTGTGTGTGTGTGTGTGTGTGTGTATTATGCAGTTCCAACCTCCTAATTTGTGTGTGTTATGCATCTATCTATCTATCTATCTATCTATCTATCTATCTATCTATCTATCTATCTATCTATCTATCTATCTATCTATCTATCTATCTATCTCTCTATCTATCTATCTTCTGTCCTGGTTCTATGATTTCTGTTTTACTATTCTTTCTTGAGTTATGTCTGTCTGTGTGTGGTTCTACCACTTTGTTAGTGATTCAATCTGTGATTATACCTATATTTCTATCTTTGGCTCTACCATTCTCTATATGGTTCTATTGAGTCGCGTGCCGATTTGGGCGGGGTCTGAGCCAGTCGGCCATGATTGGAGACGCTATTGGTTGCCAGGGGCAACGCCTTCAGAACTTCACAGATGCGCGACTAAACATTCCAGAAATAGCGAAAGAGAGACAGCACTTCTTAATGTTTGTTTACATTTTAGCGATACACGGCAGTTTCTTTGGAAGATATGGAGAAGGAAGAGAAATGAAAGTGGTTCTATAGGGAGAAACTATAAATAACAATGCTAGCCAGCTTTATTTAGAGAAACTGCTTGAATGTCCGATCTGTCCGCTTGACAGAAGTGCAAATGCACGTATCTGATTCATATCAAATTTATTTCCACATATGAATGAGGCCTGAAACATCAAGTATGACTAAACTCGCGCAGTTTAGCGTTACAGGTTTGGGAGATTTTAAGTCTTGCACCCAGCCGCAGCAGAATTGTTCATGCTTTCTAATGACTTAAAGCTTCTGACCTCTTGCATTGTAATGTAGCCAGTAACATTACATAGTGCTTTGGGTCGTTCCTCTGTTCCTAGGTCCCAAGTGGGGAAGTCTGGCGGTGTGCGATCCTGTAAAGCCTTGCACCCCTCAACCCCCTCTAGTTCGCCAGCATGGCAGCTGGGTGCGGTTCGAGGACCCGGTCATCTGCCTGCACGCATCCCTGGCCATCTTTTGGAGACAGGTAAGTGTCATGCATCACACTCAGACCCTGCTTCGGGCCGCCTCCGGGCCTTCCGGCCGCTAAACCCTCAGTCTGTGATCAGACCTTTCGTTTCTCCGGGCCAATCCGCTCCTAGAACAAGGTCCACTATCACCATCTGAGGGGCCATGTATAAAGGGCATTCTTTAACGGAGGCCTGGGTGACCTCCAACTGCATTGGCATCTGTGTCTCGAGTTGTTGCAGTTCCCCTCACTTTGAGCCATCGTTGCTCAGTGAGCTGGTACTGGTCTGATCAAGACCGTTGTGCTATGCTTCCCTCGCATCTCACAACTCGCCCGTCACCTCCTCCTTGGAGTCAGAAGCTTCTGAGGATCCTTCATTCTTCCGGCCTGCTTATTGTGCCGCCAACGAGCCTTACGGCAGCTTAGGCCAGGGAGAGTAGAGAATCCATCCCCTGGCAGTCCAGCTGGGCAGGGACTTTCTCAGGCCGCACAGTAACATCTGTTTGCCTCTCCAGAGTTCTCCCTCTGCCAGTTGTTATTTCTGTCTGAACGGACAACCCTTGGACAGACACTGGCTCTCAATTGGCCCCAGGGCTCTGGAGAAATGCGTTCCCCAGTGAGCCTCCTAAAAATCGTCTGCGATTCGTTGTCGTCTGGCGCCTGCTCAAATTCAGTAATTTCATCACACTCAGGTGTTGAGCAGAAATACTCCTGTAGCTCAGTGATATTCATCACACTCAGGTGTTGAGCAGAAATGCTCCGGGCCAGTTGCACCAACAGGGCTTTACTAAGCCTGGTCCTAACTGCTAAGTAGGTCTTAGTTAAGACCAGTCTTTAGAGTTGACCTAACGTCGGTTGCACCGACCAAACTTAAGCCTAAGCATAACTACGCCTGGTTTTAGCGATGCGCGTTCCTGTGAATGGCCACGGAACTATAGTGGTTGCTTAGCAGCGTGCGTTGCTGTGGTTACGTTGTAAACTATCTTACGCTGTTTGGTTAAATTGAAGCCGTATCAATGGAGGATCAAAGAAAAAGGAAAGGAAATTTCACTGACATTGAGATATTAAAGTTAATAGAGCTGTACAGTCAGCACGTGACAATTCGCTTCATTCGCGGAAGCATTACGTCTGTCTCCTGCACGCGAGAGGAGAGGTAGAAGAACGTTGGTAATAAATGTCAGTTCAATTGTAAGTTCATTCTTTATGTGCTTAGGAGTGTACGCTATGTATCGTCTATGATGATATTGTAATCATTGTTTTAAAGGAGCAATGTGTGATTTTTAGCGACATCTAGTGGTTCGGTTGCGAGTTTGCACCAGGTTTGCACTAAGGGCTCAGCCCACTGCTCACCCCTCCCTTTCGAAGAAGCTACGGTTGCTAAAACGGGACAAACATCTCGTTGGCTGAGACAGCAGAGAATAGCCAGAGTAAGCCAAGAGTGTGTAACATTGTCACTGTTTCTGTACCACAGTCCATTATAAACCACATCATACTGTTTACAAAGCCATAGTCAGGTGAGGATCAAGGGTTTTAATATATAATTTAATATAATAATAGTAATCAGCTGATTGTCTCACAAACGTAACCAGCAGCACATTTCTCCACACATACTGTAGCAAACCCATAATACAGCGAGGGAGCAGCTATATATTTTTTCTAACAGGGTAGTTTAGCTGGCTAATATGAGCTGTACTGTGGCTGAGCTGGGACTCGTCCGCATGAGTCCAAAGGTCGGAACTGCGCGCGCTGTTACAATCATGTCATCTCCGCATCCCATAGATACTATTTACTACACACAATAGGCTTTTTTCTCTGATTTTGAAAACTCTTCGTGATCGACTTTAGTGATCTAAAAGTCTCTATCGACGGGTTAGTGATTCCTGTAACGTACTGTTTTACGGTCAATGACATGACAATGACAATCATCAGCTGTCTCACGAACGTAACAGCACATCTATCCCCAACATAACAAACCCATAACACAGCGAGGGAGAACTAAGTTACATGAAACAATCCCAACTACATATTTTACACCACTCACAAGGGAAAAGTCACTACTCACGGAGTGTAAGGCTAGCTTCCAGCTTTCCGCTACTTCTCTTTCAAGGTAGTGATGAAACGCGTTCTGTAGAGCTGTTTGTTCGCGTTCGGCTACGGTAGGAATATGACGTCACAACATGGCGACCTTCATAGAAGGGGATTCCCGCGGTTATGGAGCTATTAATGTCTCATTCTAAGGTAATAAAAACATTACGGTTAATTAAGTAAGTTCTTTATACACCACTGAAAACATAGTTATGGATGTCATATTGCATTTCTGTTAATAGATACTCAACTTTTTCACACATTGCACCTTTAACTATGGACGAGGCACTGCGAGCTGACATTTGTTTTGCGTGCTTGTTTTCACTGCTTGATGCGTAACTGCAGTTATAGGTATGTCCCCAAATAAGTTTTTGTATGATAAATTTATATCATATTATGTTATTAAAATGTTATTATTTTATACAACAGTTAATTAACAATAAGTTAACATTATGAGTTACTTTTTAGACACAATATTGTGAATATTGTTTGTTTCCCCTTTATTTCGCTGACGAGAATTTCAAAATGAAACCGTAGCAGAGTCGCAATAGACAGTGAAGATTTGACCGTTATTAACAAATCATTTTAACGATTCATTATCTGTCGTAAAACGGATAGGCCTATTAAAGCTATTATATGCCTAGAATTTGACTTTACGCCTGCTACTGACTAGGCGTAAGATTTACGCTCGGTCTTAGTGAGAAGAGGGCTTAACCCTGGATGGTGCAACAGTCGTAACTATTAGGTCGGACTTAGAATGCTGAGTTAAGACCTACTTACCTTAAGACCAGGCGTAAGCCCTGTTGGTGCAACTGGCCCCAGAAGCTCAGTGATCTTCACATGTAGTGTTGAGCAGTGCTCTTGTCTTTTGTGCGCCTGTCGCTTGCACTTACTATGCCAGGTCAGGAATGAAGCAGGTTGAATGCCCCTTTTTGGCCCAAACAGACCTTGCTCCCCTCGACACCCCACCTAACCTCCCCTGAACACATTTTTAAGGGACGGGGCACGATGGCACCCATCACAGGAACATGTGGTAGTTACCATCACTTCTGCGAGCACCCCTTAGGAAAGAGGTAGTGTGTTTACGAATTAGAGGTGGAACCTATTCGTTGAGTGAGTCTTCACTCAGTGAGGAAATCCTGAAAGCTTTCGATTATTTCAGTACTCTCTTTCCTGCAAGTTGGGTGGAGTAGACTGTTCCTCCACCCTCAAAATGATGTTGCCGCTGTCTTGGCGCACATTGTGATGCAGTTGCTTGGAAAGCACGTCCTGATCGTCAGGATCCTGAGGGAGCTAAGGAAAATGTAACCGTACGCCCCTCTTTATCCTTGTGGGCCTTATCTTTGGTGGAACTGCACTGCAGAGAACGCCGCTGAGCCACTGCAGGCAGTGAGTTAAAAATTTGGTGTATACAGTTTTCCTGTTCGCATGGTCTCTACTAGAGGGTAGGGACTTGCTTGCTTTCAGTCAACGAATTGTGTCTGGAGTTCAGGCTGGCTACTTGTAACGAACAAAACTGTGTATTTACATGCATCACATTATTGTGCAGTGTGCCCTTTAAGAGAATGATCACGTCATTCAAGACTTGCGCTATGCTTAATGACGTTGAGTTGAGTGTGAGTGAGATCCACCGTAGATGTTAGCGTGCTCTACATCTTTATATACTTTTGTTACACTAGTTTTATTTTGTGACGCTGAAAGAGTAATCTCTCGTGTGCGAGAGGATCGCGTTGCCTGGGTTACCTGCCATTAAATGTGTGTGATACAGCCTTTACGCTTCTAAACTCTTTCTTCTATTTACTTTGTGAGAGCTGTCCTGGTCAAAGCGTTACATACTCTCATGAGACCCCGGCCTGGATTGTGCCCAAGGTTCCTACCTCTTCCAGGTGGTGAGCCTGTAAGCGCTGCCCAGGAGGAGGCAGATCCAGCCCTGGCTTTCTCTGTCCATCCACTTTATAGCGGTTAGACCTCAGACCAGCTCTTATCTGTTAGATTCAGCAGAGAGAGAAGGCAGTTTCCAAGCAAAGTTGGCCCACTGATGGTGGCTGGCTGCCTTCAATTCGGTGAAAAAATCTGAGATGCTTATGTCCTCTTAGGTGTTATAGAGCTCCTTTATAATGAGTGTGTGCTCCGCCTGGGTGTGGACAGAGTGCTTTGCTGAGAGATTTCTAGAGTTGGGGGCTGGGAAACACCTAGTTTCATCCGCTGCTTCCGTGGGCTCCGTTCTCCTGAAGCCAGTTTCACCCAGCCCGTTCTCATCCTTTAACGTCATATAGAACGCTATATGCAAAAACGGCGCTATACTACGCACATGGCACCCTTTATCGTTAATATAACACACCCAAGATGTCATAAGTCCTTTAGCGTGAATATGACACGCAGACCCTACCCCACACCTAAACTTAGCCCTCACAGCGCGTGTTATATTAACGATAACGGGTGACATGTGCGTAGTATAGCGCCATTTTTGCATATAGCGTTCTATATGACGTTAAAGGATGAGAATGCATTGTTTCACCATGAGCCCGGTTCAAGTGTCGGCTTGCTGTGCCATTCCCCTTCGCCTTCTATTCTACTCCAGTTCAGTTCCCTTAAACTGAACCATACGGGTGCATACGCAACCAGGACGTTCTGTCTGTTCCCTCTGTTCCCTCTATGGATTCATTTATACATTTTATTATATTGTTCTGTTCTGCAGAACAATATAGCCTGCAGAACAGAATATAGTCTGCAGTCTGCTTTTTTTCCTTTTCTTTTTCTTTTTGCATTTTCCCCCGTCAGCACTACTTGAGCTTAAATGCTTTTGTTGTTTATATTTTTTGTTTACACATATTGTTTAAAGTTTTCAACTAAAAGAAAACCTTAAGATATATGGTAAGCTTAACTTGTGTATACTGCCTAATGTATAACCTTGTTCAGAAATAATAACAAATACCTTAAACTTTAAAAAAGTAACGTATCTTTTGTTCAGCGACATTTAAACTTAAACCCAGAAGTCTGTCCCAACCACCGCCGCATTTAGTTTAATCTTAACTTTTTACTTTATCTACTTTACTAGCTCCCTCCTCTTTCAGTCTATGCTCCCTGCTCTGGTTCCATTCGTTCTTCATCTTCCTTGTGTTTTCTGGGGGAAGCTCCATAGTTTCCATAATCATTTTTTATGCTGGTTTCAGTTCAAACTGTGCTCAGCCAATGTTCGTATGAAACGTCATCATGGAGCATTACGACACAGTGTTCATGGGAAATGTAGGAAGTACTGCCAAGGGGATAAATGACAGCAAAGCCTCATGCATCATCTGCCAAACTGGCTAGTAAGTGTTTAGTAACACCCGACAAAAAAGAAATGTAACCTGCATTTGGTCGTAGTTAGTTTGACGGGTTAATTTAGAGCCCTGCTAACAATCGTTCTGTGTTTTTGTCATATTTATCATTTTTATCATATATGATAAAATAAAACAGATATGATAAAAATGATTTATATATATATATATATATTTTTATATATATATATATATATATATATATATATATATATATATATATATATATTCTAGTTTAAGCAAGTGTCATGGGGTCAAACATTTCCCTGCTCTTTAATTAGTCAGATTTAATTACACTGAGTTGATATGATTTGGAAATGAATTCTTGGGGCATGTGAATACTGTGTATTTAATAGTCTCCCTCCAAGGAGACTGAGCCATAATCTCTTCGGCAGAAACTGTCACAGAAAAGGAAAGACAACAGACCCTTCAGCTAAGACCTTAATTCCTGACTGTGCCTGGATATGATGTCTGCCTACACTCAAAGCTATTGAAACAGATACAAATCCAGCAGGAATTTGGGGAGGGAGTCTCTCTTTGTTTCTCTCATTGTCTTAGTCACGGTTTAGATTTGAAAGTCGTTTTCGTTTGCCTCTCACGGTTCGGATGCTGTGGGCAGGTGGCACAAGCATATGCATTATTGTTCTGTAATGAATTAGCCACTTTCAACCAGCTACTATTTCCGCTGTCCCTCCAAACAGCTGCCTATAAATGACTTTGATCTACTAGCTTGCATCCCCTAGTTTACTAAAACATATATTTCCCCATTTGAAACTGCCATTGACTTTTGTCTTGGTCTCTTTTAGGCTCTAAGTATTTTTCACAGTTTGTTCCCTTAAATTCTCCCTCTTTCCCCTTTTCACAGTCACACACACAAAGTAAGGGCAAGCAAAAATCATCTTTCGTCTCATTTGTGCTGTATTGCTGTTTTCGGATTTCAGGCAAAGTCTGTCTTGAAGGCTTGACAGCTTTTTGTTTTGAGTGCTTAGTATGCACGAGTTATCCTGACACTGTGAAGCACAGTTCTGGGAGACGCAAACCAGCACCACAACCACATGACTGTCTAGTTTCATCTTTTCAAAGTGCTGCTGTGGCATACAACTGCAGGCGTTTCAAGGTGTCAGCTGGATAGTTATCGGTCAATATGATGAAATTCATACAGGTGTAATTAAAATAAGCTGTCTAAACTGCAGTCATCTAAAGCTACTCATGAGAATGTTCTTTTGTGCAGCGAGCAAACAGCACTTTTTGTCCAATATCATCTCATCCCTATCATCTCATCCCCAGCAACAGTACTTTCCTCTGAGCTGACTATGATTTCATGTTTGAGGATTTCTCAGCGCACCGCTGTTTCAATTCTAGGTTGGCATGATGCGAAGAAGTCAGCCTTGGTGCCCTCTGCGGGGGTCCATAAATGATTAAGCCTCCTCTTTTAGAGACTAGAGGAGGTTAAACACAAACCGCATACAAACAGGACTTGAGCTGTTTGAAGCTTGGATCTGGGTGGCTGATTTATAATGTTAGGATAATGTTACACTATATTCCACAGCTGCCATTTTAGAAAAAAATGCATTTTGAGCCTAATTAAATTGGTTTTGACAAACATATATATATATATATATATATATATATATATCAGCCCATTCTCACCCCCAAGGCGTCACCTAACTGACGCCTTGGGAAGCATTTGGACATGCTTCAATATCTGACGCTTTAGGCGCCCTTTAGCGTCAGTTAGATGACGCCCTAGGATCGCGTGTACCCTACCCCCACCCCACACCTAAACCTAACCGCGTCCTCTAACAGACGCTTTCCTTTAGCGTCAGTTAGATGACGCCATAGGATCGCGTCATGTAAGTGACGCTAAAGGGCGCCTAAAACGTCAAATATTGAAGCATGGTCAAAGGTGACGCCTTGGGGTGAGAATGCGTTGTGTATATATATATATATATATATATATATATACCTTTCTGCATGTGCATCTCTGTCACGTGTCGGTAAGATGAGCTATTTCTTGTCTCGGGACAACATAGTGCACTAAGTTCACTTCATCACTAAGTTTTGAATCATTCTTATTCAGCTTTTGCCTTCATTGTAAAGGGTTGTTAAATTGTTTGTTGTCATTTTTTAATATGTGTCTATGCATGCATAATAAAAGAATTAGCTTAATGTTCTTTATCAAGTATAGCATGGCACACCACATGACAACATTCGCATACTGCCTGCAGGTTTATCTGCATTGTTAAATGTAATGTGCATTAACATGATTACAATTTGTGAGTGTCTCTGCAGTTCACATGGAGCCAGCTTTGAAACTGTGGCTGTAAACTTCATAAATTAAGGCTGAGTATTAAGACTGTGTAATGATATATTGTGTTATAATGCAGCACTTTAGATCTACATTTGTCTTTCTCTCATCTCACTCTATTCTAAGAGGAAATTGCCACACAACCCTGAATGCTCCCTAGAGGAGAATGACTGACTTCAGAATATAGATTGATGGTAGAAATAAAAAAGAGAAGGTTATTGGTCTAAGGATAACAGAGGTGTAGATGCTTCAGAATGTGTCAGGTGCGCTTCTCTACCTTTTTTTTTTTTCAGAAAGAAATAGTGCTTGTTAAAAATGTAAACTTTTGAATTATGGCATGCATACAGCTTGGTGGATGTAATACTGTGCATGTGGATTATTTGGTCTATAACTAAATATGTATAGGCTTTATGCCGAGCGTCATGTGACCAAACCGGAAAACGGGTCTCATCACATCCGCTTGGCAGAAAAAGTGTTTACGGCCGTAAGAACTGACTACGATATCTATTGATTTTTAAGGTAATCAGCTAACCTAACTAGTTCACTTTGTTATTGGCATTTTACTCTATTTAAATATCTAAATGTTACTGTGAAGAATAAAAAATATATAACGTTTAAATATCAATCTGCACATGAGAGGGACATTGGTTATGCTAATCTTTGCTCGCTCCTTTTAAGTTATATTGAGTAAAACCGCAAAAAAAAATTATGAAGCACATACAAAAGACCGGAAGCGATGCGATCTGTTTTACAGAATGCGGAAGTAAGTTGTGCATAGAGCCTATTGCATGTTAGTGGCTAACAGAGAAGGTTGGTGAAGAAAAAAAAAAACTCTATACACAGATGCTAAAGTAACTTTTGCTTCTTACACACATGCACGTACTGTGCATTGAATGTGTTCAGGATGTTTAGGTTATGAACCTATATACATTTAAGTTCAATTTATATTTTTTACACTGTTTACAAAAGTGTAGATGTGCCCTAGTTTTGAACACTATCAGTATAAAGCTCATGTCATGTTAAAGTAACATTAAAGTAACTTGCACTTAATTGAAGACCAGTAATAATGATTTCTCTCAGCTGTTATGTCTTATTACTGGATTAAATTTGATCCACTTTTCTTTTCCAAATATTACAGCACACCTGTATAGTTTAACTAAGGGGTGCCCAATTCTGTTCTTGGAGATCTACACCTGCAGAGTTGAAATCCAATTCTGATCCAACACACCTGTAAATTTGAAGTGATTCTGAGGATCTTAATTGGGGGTTGTTTGCGCCACAAACTTATGTGTTCTTTAAAACAGGTTGCATCGCTTCTGGATCTGGTGTGCGTTTCCTAAAACCATAGTTGCTAAACTGTTAGCAACTTACTTGGCAATAGGAAATTGCATTGCATTGCTAACTTAGGGGGCTTTCACACTGGCAGTTTAGTTCGGAACGGGGCACGGCTCGCATGAAAAATTGCTAATGTGAACGCTGTGATGGGACCCGGGTGTGCACTGGGGTACCGAACCTGAGACTACCTAGAGGAGGTGGTCTGAGTTCGGTTGCTTCCGAACCGTGTCGGGGTTCGCGTGAATGTGAAAGCAACAAAGATTCAGGCGTGCACTTTAAATTATCCTGCGCATGAGTTTTAGCTTATTGTGATGTATTCAGTTAAATAAAACACTTGTAAGGGATGATAGTGTTGATGATTTACCTTGGATACGAGCGAGCGTGAGCCTGCAGTGTATTCGTGCGTTGTGCGTGAAATCAGAGCAACACATTTGGATGTCTCCTCAAAAGAGTCCGTTTGCAAGCAGCAGATGTCCACCTTATGTGACACACGCACAATAAACCTGTATTGTTCACTCTACTGCTCATAATAGCAGCAGATTAATGAAAAAAACCCACAATATTTACCCACTTTCTGCTTTCTACCATGCGCCGCGCACATTTGCGATGACGTAAGATGCACGCAAACGCACCAGGGTTCGATAGAATCAAGTTGAGTATGAAACCAGACCAACGCTGCGGGGGGCGCCGGGAACAAATGCGCTCGGGTTCGGACCGCAGCAAACCAGCCCAGTGTAAAATCCCTCTTAGTTAGCAACTATGGTTTTGGGAAATGCACCCAAGTTCAGGTCTTTTGTATGTGCCTCGTTAAATATAAAGCAGTTTTACTCAAGATACCTTCAGAGTGAGCGACACTCACGAAAAGTTGCTGCCTTAAATTATTACAATCAACTTAAATTATATTACAATAAACTGGCTTTAAAAATTTGTTGAGTCTTGTATAAATTATAAAAGCGCTGAACATTTAAATGTGTTTCACCAATGTAAAAAAACACATGTTGCCATTACTTGTGATTACCTGTTAGTCATGTGATCCTGCCATGTGTTCCCTTGTCTTATGTGTATGTTGTCATTGGTTGATTGCCTTGATTATGTTTACTGGTGTCCCTTGTCTAGTCATTTGTTTTGTTTGTATTTAAAGGAGTAGTTCACTTTAAAAAAAAATGCTGATAATTTACTCAACCCTATGTCATCAAAAGATATTCATACAAATCTTCGTTGAATGAACCAAATGACACAAAAAAGATTTGTTCATTTTGATAATCGAGTTTGAACAGGAGAGTCACGAACGCACATCACAGAACAGAGCAAGGCGACCATTTGAGCTTATAAAACCAAACTTTTTTTTTTCTTTTTTCTTTTTTTATGAGCATTCGTTTCACTTGATAAGACCCTTATTCATCATCTGGAATCATTTAAAGCCCTTTGAACAGTTTGCACTGAAACTGTCTTTTGGACCTTGAACCGTTTAGTTACCAGTAAAGTGCATTATACGGAGAAAAATCCTGGAATGTTTTCATCAAAAACCTTAATTTCTTTTCGACTGAAGAAAGAATGACATGGATATCTTGGATGACATGGGGGTGAGTACATTTTCAGCAAAAGTTTTTTTTTTTTTTTTTTTTTTTTTTTTTAAGTGAACTACTCCTTTAAGCCCTCATGTTTGCCATGTGGCTTTGCCAAGTATTGTTTCCTGTATCCACTGTTAGTAAGTTCATGTCAATGTCTTAGTTCATGTTTATGTTCACTGTTAGGTTTTGAGTTTCATGCTGCGCCATGCTTTTGTTTTATGTTTGATCAAGTTTTGATTTGTAAATAAACTGCACTTGGGTTCTCTTCAAACTTGCCTGTGGTGGACTTTATATCGCACATTTTTTACAGTGAAAATTAAATATAACCGATGGCTATTGGATATTGACATCTAAAAGTGTATTTTTTACTAACATTTAGATATTTAAATTGAATAAAACACCATCAACAAAAGCTACCACTATTGACATTCAATTTTGATAACCAAAAGTTATCATTAGCTGACACACAGCAGAGACACTTTTAATCTGTATTTTTACTGTAGTTTTGCTCTCATTTGTCTGCAAACGCTCACTCTTGGTTCCTCAGTGGCAAGCCAGGTCATTTTCATACATTTTCAACATGTTGTTGTGCCTACTAACACATGTTTGAACTGCCAGTCTCCTGGTGTTGAGGGCAATTTAGGATGACAGGCAGCGAATGTAGACCGAAGCCTTTGCCTTGAAATCTAGTCGGAATAAGACACAGATGCCTGGTTCCATTTTAAATTTTAATGCGCGCAAAGGGTCTTCATCAGAGCAAAAGTCCTTCTGGCCCCATATGGTTCATATCTCCACTGCTCAAGCAGAAGGGGGATTTGTATAAGGACTTATAAATATAGAAAGGTCTCCTTCACACTTTCTCTTTGAAGCCGGGCTGGTGTTTAGGAAAAGAAAGGCAAAACAGATTTTGCTTTATGAATGTTTAATGAGCCAACGGCTTCGCTAGGAGCTGTAGTTGTAGCATGCACAATAAGGAGCGTTCCATGAAACCCCAGCGTGCTCCGAAGGGCGAGACCAGCTTAGACACAGACTGCTGTGCCAGTCACAAGCCTTCTTTTCACAACCATCTCCTCCATCCATACTTGCGCTACGAAAGAGCAAGAGAAGCCTTATTGTTCGAAGAGGGAGTAAGAGAGGAATCAGCTAAAACGTGAAACAGATCGACAGTAAAACAGTGCGAGAGAGAGAGAGAGTCAGACAACTCATTTATTCTAGAGATGGAGGCTGAAGGACCCAGGGCATATCAAAATATGTGGAGCCGCCACTTTTAATTTGGAAATATAAACAACTGTCTAGGTGAGCACTTTACCTTCGACCCTCATTTAGCGTAACCTAGAACCTGCCATGTGAGCTTATAACAACAGACAGCACCGCTAAGCCCGGCTGTTTCCAGGTAATAAAGACGTCATTGTTTGCTCAGCTTTTCTTGTTAAATTAGAACCTAATTATTTTTAACCTGATTTCCACAATATTAATACTAGAATTATTGTTTTAATATTGTGATAGTTAATTTGTATCAGAATGCAATTGAAATTTAACAAGTTAGCGTTCTGTTAGTTGCATTGATGAGTTTTGAGTTATTGAGTACCAATCTAGTTTGTCTGTAACTAGATTAATTTTACCAGTAAAATGGCACCATTGTTGTTTTCTCTTAGATCTAGAAAACAATGGTAAAAATTAGGGCTGTGCATATAGAAATAAAACTGAAATCATGATATAGTGTGATCATAAAATAAACAAAAAATAATAATAATAATATGCACTGCAGTGACCTATAATAATGTGGCCTTTGATAAAGCAAGTGGAGAGTTTTTTTTTTTTTTTTTTTTTTTTTTTTGGAAAAAATAAATACTGTTTTGTGACTTAAAGAGTAAATAGAGCAGCACCTGAATTTCTCAAGTTCCTCTTTAGGGCCGGGTGGAAAAAAACCTCTGTTTGTGTTCCGCCGCTGGCCTCAAAAACCAGCATTACCCGAATATTCAATAAAAGAGCAGTTTCATTCATCTCTGAAGAGGGCCCGGAGAGCAGTCAGAGGAGAGAATCCTCACCACTCTTCTATCGCCAGCAGTCCAAAAACTCTACCGAGCCACCTCCTGCACCTCCTGCCCCGTGGTGCCAAGTTAGTGTTGCAAAGCACACTCAGACCCTGCTATGGACACCTTCCAGAGAGAGCCCCTGGAGCCGCATCTCTGTGTTCCACCTCGCTGCCCCACACTGGGTACGCTTATGGTCCCTTTGGTCCTGCTTGTATGGTGTCTGCAAGCCTGGTTAGCGCTTCCCAGTCCATCTCGCTGGCTCATTGGGACCATCAGGCTCGGCTATGCGATTCAGTTCACCTGGCATCCCCCCAAGTTTTGGGCCATCCAATCCACTACAGTGAGAGCAGTCGATGCTCATGCCTTGCAAGTGGATTTCGAAGTCCTACTGGCAAAGGACACAATAAAGCCAGTCCCTCCAGCTGATATGAGGCCAGGGCATTACAGTCCCGACTTCATTGTACACAAGAAAGGTAGTGGGTTACGACCGATCTTGACTCTGCGAGACTTGAATCGGAGCCTCCACAAGCTACCATTCAAAATGCTCACGTATTTTATAATGCGTCCATCCCCGAGATTGGTCTGCAGCGATTGACCTAAAGGTCTCTCGACTCCTTCCATTATTACCTCCTGGGCAGGGAATTCACCCTTGAAACAGACCACAAAGCTCTTCAGTGGATGGAACGAATGAAGGACACTAATGGCCGGATTACTCGTTGGTATCTGGCACTACATCCTTTCCGCTTCATCATCCAGCACATCCCTGGCAAAGAGCATATAACTGCGGACTACCTCTCTCGCAGTACCAGCGAGAGTCCTGAAGAGGGGGGGTGTGTGATGGCCCAAGCCACACAGGCAGCCTGCAATGGTAATACCAACACACATGGTTAAGTATGCAGGTTAAGTTATTTTTTGCAGTGAACCACAATGCATGATTTCAAAACACCAATCATATAGTTTATTTCAATTATAATATACATTTATTTGCTTTAGCCATACACTATTAAAATGGAGTGCACACATTTTCACATTGTAGGGTTATGCAAACATTTTCTGTTCTATTATTATTGTTTATTTGTTTCCATGTTGGAGAGAGGTCTGTCTTGGTGGAAGAAAGGCGTGGCCAAGGGCAGAGGACTGTAACATCCTGTGGCCTGCCAATCAAGCCATACCATGTGCTGGCATGTCGGAAGGGGGTTTTGGGTTTAGTTTGTTTTACTCTGTACTTGTGGTATTTGCTGTCCATTTTGTTTTCCCCTTATGTGTAAACAATTGGTATGACTACTTTCATATCTCGATTCTCTCTCGACACAGGCCCTTGAAGGTCAAGCATATCAATACAAAGTCTTACCCTTCGGGCTGTCCTTGTCCCCCCGTCTCGTCACGAAACTCCCGTGAGTGGGCGTTCGCATCCTCAACTATTTTGATGACTGGCTCTCCTACTAGCACACTCTCGAGACCAGCTATGTGAACATAGGGACCTCGTGCTCAGCCACCTCAGCCAGTTGGGTCTTCAGGTCAACAGGGAAAAGAGCAAATTCTCTCCTTTGCAGAGTATCTCTTTTCTCTGTATGAAGTTGGATTCGGTCGCAAAGACAGACAGCAGCGCACTCAGTTGGATGCTGAACTGCTTGAACACGTTCAAATTAATTTTGAGTTCAATCAGAGGCTCCTGGTGCATATGGCAGCAGCAACAGTTGTAACCCTGCTAGACCTGCTTCTTATGAGACTGCTTCAGCACTGCCTTCATGGCCGAGTCCCGAAATATATGGGCATGCAGTGTCAGGAGTGTGGATGGACCCCCAACTGCATTGGCACAACAATTGCCTTGAGTTGCTAGCAGTACATTTCTCTCTGAGCCGCTTGAAAAGGCTGTTACAGGGCAGGGACTTGCTGGTCTGTACAGACAACACTGCAACTGTTGCGTACATCAACCGACAAAGTGGTCTACGCTCCTGTTGAATGTTGCAACTTGCCCATCATTTCCTCCTCTGGAGTCTCAAGCATCTGAGTTCACTTCAAGCCATGTATATCCCCGGCGTGCTCAACCGCGTGGCTGGCGAGCTATCACAAGCTGTGCTTCCCAGAGAAAGGAGACTCCACCCCCTGGTGGTTCAAGTTAATCTAGAGAGAGTTCAGGGATGCTTAGGGAGACCTGTTTGTCAGAGACCTCTCATTGCCAGCTGTTTTACTCCCTGGCCGAGGGAACACTCGGCACGTATGCACTGGCACAAAGCTGGCCCCGGGGCCTCTGCAAATATGCGTCCCCCCAGTGAGCTTACTTGCGCAGACACTGTGCAAAGTCAGGGAGTACGAGGAGCATGTCCTTCTGGTGGCTCTCTTTTGGCCCACCCGGACTTGGTTCCCAGAACTCATGCTCCTGGCCCTTTCCTCTGAGGAAGGATCTTCTGTCTTAGAGACGGGGCATGCCATGGCACCCACATCCAGTCCTCTGGACACTCCATGTCTGGTCCCTGGATGGGATGCGGAGGTTCTAGGTGACTTACCCCCAGAGGTACATAACCCCATCACTTCAGCACGGGCACCATTCACGAGGCGTGTTAATGCCCTGAAGTGAAACCTGTTCGTCGAGTGGTGTTCTTCTCGCCGAGAAGACCCCTGGAGATGTTCAATAGGTTCTGTGCTTTCCTTCTTGCAGCAAGGGTTGGAGGGAAGGCTTTCTCCCTCCACCCTCAAATTACATGCTTGATCTATTTTAGCATATCACAACCACATAGATAGCATAACAGTTGGAAAGCACGACTTGAACGTCAGGGTTTTTTTGAGGGGGGGACTTCAGCACTTCAGGATGCTCCCTTTGAGCCTTTTCAATCAGTAGACTTAAAGCTTCTTTCCATGAAGACTTTGCTGCTGGTTGCACTGGTCTCTGTCAAGAGGGTATGGGACCTGCAGGCATTTTGGTTGACGATTCATGGCTAGAGTGCAGGCTGGGAGACAACCATGTAGTACTAAGACCCCAGCCTGGCTTTGTACCCAAGGTTCCTACCAATTTCTTCAGGGACCAGGTATTAGAACGCCCTGGAGGAGGCAGACCCAGCTCTGACTTTGCTCTGTCCCGTTCACGTTCTGCGTATGTACGTGGACAGAACTCCAAGCGTCAGGACCTCAGACCAGCTATTTTTCTGTTACGGAGGAAAGCAGAAGGGAAAGGCTGTCTGCAAGCAGAGGACACCAATGTGCATTGGCTTGTTTTGTTTCACTCAAAGTATATTGGCCTCTCTAGTGAGATTCCTATTCGTTGGTCTCGATGAGGCGCCTCCGTTACCTCCTTCAGGGAACGATATGTAACCAAAACGTTTTTCCCTGTCATTCAGCCCTCAAATGTAAAAAAGTAATTTTTCATTTTATAATTATTATTATTATTAACATTAACATTATTTCCCCCTATAAAATCATTCTTGAATGTTTTTTTTATAGAATTTGTATAATTCTCTCTAAATAGAGCCATTCAAACTATCTAATGTTGTGTTTTTATTGTATACTGTTTTACTGTAGCAATTTGAGATTTGGTGTCAAATGTAAAGTGCTTTACAAATAAAATTTATTATTATTATTATTAGTGAAGATCCTGTCATTTTTTTCATATTGCAGAAAAGCTAAATATTGAATACTACTAATAATAGTTGGATCACATTTGACTTTTAATTTATATACCGTTTATATTGCAATTGTTTTGCAATATTCAAAAAAGTCCCGCTTCTAATTGTCATTTTTACAGAATGTATTAAAATATGATGTTCCTTAATAATGTCACCTTAATAGAATAGAGTTACCTTTAGTAGTTACCGTTGAATAAAACCATTCCAAACAGTATGCCACTCCCCAAGCCTGGTTAACACCTTAATTTGGGAGCAGACAGACCCAGTAATAGTCCTACTTTGCATCTCTAATGATTTCAGTTCCTCTAGGTATGGTGACCTAGATGATATTATTACATAAGGGCTGGATTTCTCACTGAACAACTAATGCATCTAAACAGGTTGAGCACACTTCTTAACTTCATGTTTAAACAAAATGTGACACCAACGAGTCATATTACTGGAAGCACCAATCAAACATCTGCCATTGCATATACATTTATATCTGCAGTCATATGCACTTTTTGATAAATCAGGATGGCAGTCTGCAGAATACGGTCAAAGAGTCTTGTTTAACCGCGTGTGTGATGTAGTATTACTCAGTCACAATTATGTTTCATAAGCGATTACCTCATCCACCCTCAGCCTCAGGGTTGATTTGAATTGACTGGGCATGTGAATGCAATGCAATGGTAACATGTTCTTGGTATGATGACCAAAATTATGTATGACTCATATCATGGTAAAAGTTTTGTGGTGTTGTCTTTAGAGTTTATTTTGTATATTTTCTGCTTCTCTTTTTTTTGAATTGTGCTGCTGAAGAATAATGACAAACAGAACAGAAAGTTGTTATTCACTGATAGTCTTCCACAGTAAACTTTTGTGACTATAGGTTGCATTTACAGGTTTGAAATCAGAAATAAGTCCTATTATATGAATGTACTCGCATAATTAGCTAATAACTAATTTGGCTACTGACAATTGTATAATTCCCACTGGATTGCAGCATTAACAGTTATGTATGTGTGCTGGGGAAATGCTAACAAATGCTTTGAAATAAGTACTTGAACTTTTGCTCTGATATGAAGGGGAACTTAGTTTGCACTTGACACTTTGTTGGCTTTTGCACATTCCAATGCTGCTTGAAATGTATTACTCTGATTCGTGATCTGAAATTTTGGCCTCCTGTGCTCACTAGCTACAGAGCCCATCTTTCATTCCAACTGTTGTGAGATCAAATCTCGCTGTGTTAGCGTCCTGTAGGTGTGGATTTTTGCTTGCCAGGACAACACCAACTCAAACTCCTCCACAGAAAAGCTACAGCAAACTAATATATGGTAAACAAACACTTAAGATGAACTTTATTTCCATAATCTGTGCAAGCAAATTTGTTGGCAATGTCCATGGAGTTTGAGACTGTGCAGTGGTTATGCAAATGACCCCCACAAAATGATGCCTCAGGTTTTTATCTTATTTTTTTTTTCTATTTTACATGACGGGGTGCCTGTTCATTTGATTCTCACATATGGCAAATTGTTTTTTACAGCACTTCCTCTGATCCTCAGTGGAACAGAGATTAGGGTACACCACACTTCTTGCTATAAAAGTGTCGTTCAGTTCTCCTACACAGCAGTGCATGACCATCTGCTTATTATAGCATGCTTTGGACCTTTTAGATCTTTTGCTTATATATAGTTGCTATAGTAATAATTAAAAATTGTCTATCTATCGATCGATCGATTGATTGTCTGTCTGTTCATATACAAGTAACCAACCAGTGAAAATGCTTCTATTTTAAATAATTGTATAAAATAGAAAATATTTCATATTTATTCATTTTGTTTCTTTGTTTCACTTTTTTATTTAAAAAAAAACTCTGTTTATTTCCAGATTTAAATGGAGAAAAAAGTCATTTTAATTTAATATCAGACTTTTGAATCTCACAATTTTATATTTTAAATACTATATATTTGTATTACTTAGATTGTTGCTTTGCTTTTCTCCTGGCTATTAACTGTCTGAACATTGTTATTAATTTATTGTTGGGCACTGTCTGTTTAAACCACCATTTAACACTACAATAATAACTAATCTACATTTTGATGTACTATGCTAAATTCTATACATAAACTGTTGCATTGGTTCAGGTGTTAGACTTTGCTACTAGTTGCAGGTTGGTTCCGGTAACATGTCAATGCATTTCCTGTGTTTATTTGTCAGGGTCAGTGGATCCCATGGCCCTTTCTGCCATGGTGGGGTTTGGAAGAAAAATAAAAATAATAAACCATGTGGCATTCCCTTTAACAAATTAAAAAGGAGCTAAACAGAGTTCATCCTGTGTGGGGAACTCAGTGTTCAAGGCTTTTCTCTTTGATTCTTTAAATTATTTCTTTATTTATGCTTGCAGTCTGACTATCTCTCAGCAACTAGTGCATATGATGCGACTGCATGGAGCTTCTTTAAATAATATTTATCTTTCCTGCAATGTCAAAGTGACATATTCAATACAAATCAGCCTGGTACTGCAGTATAAAATTGCTACCATGAGGAAAATGAAAAAGAATTCAAACGGAGCAAAATCTGCAAATGTTAGTGTCATGGGGAATATACTTTGAAAATGGAGGAGGAGATATTAAGAGTATGATAGAATTGGAATGTTTTTTGGAAATTACCTTTTTACATCTGGATTCCTGTCAATAGTATTACCATGGAAGTTTTAAATTAAATAGAGTAAATGTCCTCCAGACTTTCTGTCAGGATGCAGCATAGCAGAAGTCATTTTGGCTTTATGGTAATGATACTATGTGCCAAATTCTTGAAAATGTTGTCAACAACGAAAATTACTACCATTTTTGATACTGTTGAGGTTAGAATCGGGCTTGGAAAGTACCAGAAAAAGTGTGTCAACCTTGTGTACTACATTCTTGATTACGGCTAAAATATGTTGGTTTCTATATATGTTAGTAGTTCAAAAGACTGTTATTGACAGAATACTAATCTTTTCGACACAAACAGAATGCAGATTGAACGCAGATACTTATAATGTAGAAAGAGGGTGGTTTGTGGTGACTCAATACTTTATGGTCCATACAGACAGAGAGAAGTTTTTCATCTCTTTGGGTTTCTGTCATTTTAGTTTGACTGACATTGAGCAGATGTGTCACAGCTGATACACTTGGAAGGGCAAACAGAGTTCTGAAACAGAGCCATCTATACTTGTCGAGGACCATCAGAGGGACATTGTGCTGCATTGAAAACATATTTTAGTTTTATGAGACCGCTTACCTCCTCTCTCAGACCCTTGGAATTAAACAATTAAACATTTTTGATAGCCTTGCTTCAATGACGCCTATATAAACGCACTCGTTGAACTACCGGTGTTGGGGAAGCTACTCTGAAACTGTAGTTTGACAAGCTACAAGCTACCCTTTTGGAAAAGTAGTTAGCTACACTACAAGTTACTATCAAAAAGTAGCTAGCTACATTGAAACTACTTTTGCTTTTTGAACAACGTATATTATAAATAACTGAATAAGTGTCTGAGGAATGATTTAAGTAAAATATTGTTTAAAACAATGCAATACAATTATGATTTTAAAGAGTATTGTTTTATTACACACAACACTCAAATATCTCAGACTGTTTGTCTAAAGTGCAAAATTGCAACAAATAGCCTATACAACATGGCAAGAACAAAATACACATTCAACATAAATTGCATGTAGAACATTTTCTCAAAAATACCGATTGAACTTGGACAAATAAGGCCATGGGTAATTAACGTTAGTTGTTTGTCCATCCTCCAAATCTGCCGTCGTGTCTTAGTCCATCATGGATATGGGTATGTCAACCCACTTCTGTACGTCAGTGAACCGTTAGCCGCAAGATGCGTGATTAAACAACAGGTGGCGGTAATGGCAAAAAATGAGTTTGTAATCTAAGAAGAAGAAGAATATCCTTGCATCGCGCTGATTCTGGCAGGCTCGAAAAACGCAATGTAGCTTTTGCTCGCGCTACACCGCTACTTGCTGCAAAAAAGTAGTTATAGCTACTGGAAAAGCTACACTGTTTAAAAAGCAACTGAGCTACTGCCAAGCTACTGAAAAATGTAGTTAAGCGTCGCTATTAGTAGCGTCGCTACTTGTAGTTAACTACTGCCCAACATGTGAAGTACAATGCAAATTCACGGATTACAGATTTGTTCTCTTGTCCAATATAGTTTGCTCTCTCCTTTTCTAACCGTATTTGTTGAAGACTCCATTGCATTGCATTTTACTGATGTGAACAGATGTCAGCCAAAGAGGCACTTCGCTCCAACGCCTTGGAGAAGGCATGGCTCATTGAGACTGGTACGCCAAGGCAATAACATTCACTATCCAGTGGGCCAACCTCTGCTTGGAGACAGCCTCCAAAGCATACAAA
Source organism: Pimephales promelas (assembly GCF_988280905.1). Lineage (NCBI taxonomy): Eukaryota > Metazoa > Chordata > Actinopteri > Cypriniformes > Leuciscidae > Pimephales > Pimephales promelas. Next base: position 23,860,660 of record NC_142778.1, read on the forward strand.
TAGGTACTCGGAGCTTCTGAAGCTCTGCAAGCGGTCAACGTAAACACTGTTGTGGAAAATTTTGATTTTCAGTGGACATTACAAAGGAATGTCATGTGGTTTTATCATTTGCAGTCTAATGTGAGAAGGAGGAACTTCACTGAAATGTATGCTGCCCTACAAAGGCAAAAGGCAGTAACTGACTAGAGTGTCAAACTGAGAAAAATGACTTTAAAGTTTTTTGTTTTGTCCACACAAATGTATTATAGGTAGAGCAATGAAAATCTGGTGACTTGTTGCCCAGATCAAGAAATGTGTGTATATAAAAAATCTTGTGCTCAAAGTTGACTTTTGACCCTTATTTGTCAGATACTGTACTCTGCCTTTGTATTATTTACTAAAAAAGAAGGAGTCGTGCAAAGGCAAAAGGCAGTAACTGACATATAATCAATTTGCTTACCACCATTTAGAAGATAATTAACTGATCACCTTCATTAAAGTCTAATGGGAAGGGAATCGACCAAACAAAAAGTTGTATGTGTACGTGGATAATATTTTGCAACAAATACACTTTATGCTGTTTCACTAACGCTAAATGACGCTTAATTACAGAAGACGCTTTGAAACTAGCCTAGATAACTTGTGGATAGCTTGGTCTGAATACCAGCAAGGGACACGGACTATATGTTCAAAACCTTTGAGGATTGTGGAAACATCGTAGATGACGTGTATTGCAATGGATTTTATGGAGTTACAAGAAAAGGTAGGAAATGATTGTTTACTGCCGCTGTGCAGTAATGTGTAGCATGATAGCTAGGCTGGGGCTAACATGTCAACATTGAATAGGCTACATTCCTGCAATGTCTGCATCTCTGGATTGTCGGCACAGAATGGATTGCTGAGTGATTTTTAATTATTTAAGAATTAGATGTCATGCTGTCTATAGGTATCTATTAATGTTTTGGTTGGTGTTGGTGTGCTGGCTAATAAGTAGACGCTAGCTTCTTCGTCAGTTGCTTGTCCTATACCAATTCAAAATTAACGTTAAGTATATGGCACTTTCATACTTCATCTAATGCATTATTTTATAAGATAATTTATTACCTTGGTCTTCATGTCTTCTTTTCAACGCCAACTCCACCATCATTCTTCCTCGAGAGCAATTTGCCATTCTTACAGTAGTTCAACACTTGATAAAACGACCACTTAACACATTTGACAGCTCGTTTTTTATTTGGATATTTGTGTGTTATAGAAGTAAGTTATTTAGTGACAATACATGGACAGTAACTGAAGCGCGGCAAATTTTTATGGACAGTAAAACAAAGGCAGATCATCGTAACTGCAAGGTGGCACCGTAACATCTCTTTTATGAATGGGTTAACAAAGGCAGAGTACGTAACTGGACTTTTGCGTCTAAGATCAAAGCCAAAGAAGGGTAACTGCAGTTACCGCTTTCTGCCATGGTTGCTTGTATGGTTTTGGGAGTTACTGTGAACACAACCCTCGATTTTTCGAAAAAACAGTCAAATTGAGTATAGATATTTATCCACATGATAAAGGAGGTCTTTAATATCCCAAAAATGACATTAACTCATTTTTGACCAAAAATGCAGTTACTGCCTTTTGGCTTTGTAGGGCAGTATGTATGTTTATAGTACTAACACCTGAAGTGCAGGAGTGAGACACTCTAGAACCAGATGGGCAAGGACCTCTGAGGTCAGAAGGTCATCTAGTTAATGGGTTAATTAGTGATAAAGCAAAGCTAGCAGACTTTGAAGAGCAGTATAAAGATTGCCCATTTCTTCCTGTCTGTGTCTCACTCACTCCTCATGGTAACTGCTGTGTTGGTGACTGGGCCTATTCTTGCAAGAATAAATATTTCTCTTTTAATAATTTAATTCCGAGTTTTCTCTTACGCAGTGATGATGTTTAACAGAATTTTTGCCACAACAACACACAGGGCACGAACGGGACAGAGCAACGGCAGGGATGAGATCGTTTTTATCTTTGATATTTAACACAACATGATATAAAGAAGGCTTGGTTATTCTTCAGTGGTGAATATTATAATGTTTAGACATGAGGATATCTACTGAAACGTAATGTAACAATAATGTTTAGGCTAATCGTTTGGAGTGGATTCGGATCGGTTCAGTAAATGTCCTCTGCACGCGCTGAATTTGAGTCACTGTTTGAAAAGCATGTCAAACATTATAGGCATAGGTTTTCTCCAATCTCATTTCATAACGAATGGAAACGTTTGAAGTAACATACTGTATTATAAGCCATATATATTTTCACTAGTGTAGGGTTAGGCTACTGAAGTGTTCCTTTTTAATGATATATAGGCTGCCTGCTATTTATCTGTTATTATTTTATGCAGCCCATAGGCTATATTTTTGTCTAGTGTAGTGTTACTGAAGTGTTCCTTTTTAACAATATATAGGCTGCCTGCTATTGTTATTATCTGTTATTATTTTATGCTGCCCTTTACATAGGCTATAAAATGCACAACAAATTTGGTGTTCATAAATATGTAAATGTATTGCCAAAATCTTGCAGCCCTATAGTTTTTCTTGATATCAGCATGTTCACATGTGTTTATTTTTTTTACAGGAACCAGATCCCACTGATGAGTCCTGCTGACTTCAACATTCATCTCATTCTTTCATCACAGGAGACTCTGTTCATGAACATGGTAAAGTGAAAAATCAAACACATTGGAAATGACAGGTATGTTATTTTTCAGGAATGACAAAGTGTCACTGTTCAAGCCTCTGTTATTTGTCGTTTGTGTATTTTTGGATTATGTTGTGTTGTAAATAAATGCAAACATTCTCTTCTTTTTTTTAAAGGTGCAATGTGTAAAAAAGTTGAGTATCTATTAACAGAAATGCAATATGACATCCATAACTATGTTTTCAGCGGTGTATAAAGAACTTACTTAATAAACCGTAATATTTTTATTACCTTAGAATGAGACATTTATATCTACATAACCACGGGAATCCCCTTCTATGAAGGTCGCCATATTGTGACGTCAAATTTCTACCGTAGCCGAACGCGAACAAACAGCGCTACAGAACGTGTTTCATCACTACCTTGAAAGAGAAACAGCGGAAAGATGGAACCTAGCCTTACACTCTGTGAGTTGTGACTTTTCCCTTGTGAGTGGTGTAAAATATGTAGTTGGGATTGTTTCATGTAACTTAGTTCTCCCTCGCTGTGTTGTGGGTTTGTTATGTGGGGATAAATGTGCTGTTACGTTCGTGAGACAGCTGATTAGTACTCATGTCATTGACCATAAAACAGTATGTTACAGCAATCACTAACCCGTCGATCTTGTAAGAGATCTAAGTCAATCGCGAAGAGTTTTCAAAATCATAGAAAAAGCCTATTGTGTGTAGTAAATGGTGCATGGGATGCGGAGGTGTGCGCGTGGCAAAAATTACATATTTAAAAATATGTAAAAATTCCTCCGACCTTTGCACTCATGCGTACGCGTCGAGTATAAACAAGGCTTTACGCTTTACCCAGCTCAGCCACAGTAACAGCTCATATTAGCCAGCTAAACTATTACTACCCTGTTAGAAAAAATATATAGCTGCATAGTTTAATGTGGTTCTTCTCCTCCGCTATTATGGGTTTGCTATGTGGGGAGAAAAAGTGCTACTGGTTACGTTTGTGAGAAAATCAGCTGATTACTATTATTATATTAAATTCTATATTAAAACCCTTGATCCTCACCTGACTATGGCTTTGTAAACTGTATTCATGATGTGGTTTATAATGGACTGTGGTACAGAAACAGTGACAATGTTACACACTTTTGGCTTACTCTGGCTATTCTCTGCTGTCTCAGGCGACGAGATGTCTGTCCCGTTTTAGCAACCGTAGCTTCTTTGAAAGGGAGGGGTGAGCAGTGGGCTGAGCCCATAGTGCAAACCTGGTGCAAACTCGCATCAGAACCACTAGATGTCGCTAAAAATCCCACACTGCACCTTTAAATCTCATTCTTTGTGCAAGGCACCTTATAATGATGTAGGGCCCATAGCACCTAATAGGGCCATTAGGGGAGGGTCTTTGTCTTCTCAGGTATATATCAATGGATGGTTAACGCCTCCCCGCATAAAGCTATCTTCCCCAAAACACGTCAAACATTTTTTAAAAGACATTGTCTTACATGAATGAGTAGTCAGGAAGATTTTCACATAGTTTTGGAGCAAATACTCTAGGCTATGTGATGCAATTTTCAAAAGTCTTGTGAAGAAATAATCAGTATGGGTTTTATGACCTTATTTCAATGACAATTGTTTTTTTTGTTTAATAAACCATGCATAAACGTCATTATCTAAAAACTACAAAATTTTACATACATGCTGTTGACATATTATTGTAGCAGAGTTTGTGCTGAATACAGTGTAATAATACTTTAGCCATGAAAATGTCACATGTAACAGAAAAAAGCACACATGTCAGAGCATGTCAGAACACCTCCAGGACTCAGAAAACAGCTTAGACCCCTAAGGGTTGAGCTCAACTGGCTCAAACAGCTCAAAGGAAGCTCTCTGCAGATCAGAAAGGACCAAAGAGAGATCCCAGGAGGTGGTGAAGTGTGGCCTGGGAGTATTTAATCTCTTGCTGCCTCTCATTAAGCTCACAACCAGGTTATGCATGGGGGAGTGGCTTAGCATGCAAATTCCTCTCGCCAATCCCATTGGCTGTTTTTCTAAGACTCAGAGGTGATTGGGGCTCACAAGTGAGACTACATTTACCAGTCAACATCACTTTTTATAGACTGACACATGTGGAACATCTAGAGGTAGTATGTTCCAGTTCTTTGGAAATTTGTGAAGTTTTGTTCCCATGTTTTCAACATGGGGTGCATGATAAAGTTGTCTTAGCATCCTTCCAAAAATATGTTTGTAGTTTTAGTTTGAAAGTTTTATTTGCTACATGATAGTTTGCAGAACTGTGCTGTAACTTCAGAAAAGACTGTGTAACACAGACATGGCATTTTACACAAGCTCAAGGGGGTGAATCACAGTACTACATACTGTAGCACATGATCATGATGAAAAACAAAAATCGCAGAGATCAAAACACAGTGGTGGAGGACAGAAGCCTCCCAGTCTAAGTCGGAGTACTCTGGCTCTGATTTGTAGCCAAAATAGATGCTCATTTTTTCTGCTACTTTATTTAATTTTTATTTCAGTGTGTGTGTGTGTGTGTGTGTGTGTGTGGTGAGTTGACCTGAGGGAGTGAAGGAAGGAGAATGAGAGGAAGAGGGACTGAACAATTTGTGTTCATATCTCTCCTCCATCTTCACATCAAGGACACTGCATGCCACTGCTGAAGCTGCCGTTGTCATGGAGACTAGCGCTAGTTGCCTTGGTCACCATAGGGATTGCAGGTGATGAAAGCTGCTTGAGCCACATGAGGTTGAATTGACCTTTGACCCAAGGATGGTTGGATCAGCAATATCAAATCACCTGAGTTTAAATGGTCCACTCTGAGAATATTGTGCAGGTCACACGAAAACATGCTAATAGACAGATAATATGTGGAAAAATAAGCATGTTTTAGCCCATTGTTTTTGCATTTAATTTGTGCTACGTTATTTTCATGACAATGAAGCACATGTGATTTACAATTAAACTATTATGTTTTCTGTTTATTTTTATTTTTTTGTAATGTATTAGCATAAGGAAGCTTGATTTAAAATGTTGAATTGAATTTAGGAACAGCCAGAAAGCACTCAGTAAAATAAGAACAAAAAAATTACAAGCAGTAGCACAAATAAATGCAATTTAATAAAGATTGAACAAATGAAAGGTAGGTGTAGCAGCAGTCATCAGGTACAAGATGCAGAAATACTACAGAAGTTTGATAAACTTATCCAATGTAAAAAAAAAACAAAAAAACTGGATATTCTTCACTGTAAATTGACAATATACTACATATCATGTTACCACAAGTTAATATGACATTCCCACGAGTTAATATGTTGTAGCCATGACAAAACAAAGTGAACCGAACATGTCCTCTTCCAGTCACCGTATTTTGGACCACAGAGCAACAATCCAGTTATTTTTCTCCTTAGCCCATGGTAAGACATTTTTGACGTTGTCTCTGTTTCAGGATCGGCTTGGTACTAGGAATAGGACAGTTGTAGCCCATTTCCTTAAAATGCCTGTACGTGGTGTACGTGGCCTTGATGTTCTGACTGCAGTTTCAGTCCACTCCTTGTGAAGTTCTCCCAAGTTCTTGAATCTTTACTTTAAAATCAACTTAGTTCTGTGGTCGTCCCTGTTGCTTGTGAACCTTTTCCTTCCATACTTTTCCTTTCCAGTCAACTTTTCCTGAATGTGTTTTTGATACAGCACTCTGTGAACAGACAGCCCTTTCAGCGATAACATTCTGTGGCTTACCGAGGGTGATGATGATCATCTTCTGGACAACTGTCAAGGAAGCAGTCTTACCCATGATTATTGGTTGCTTGTAATGAACTAGAACTAGAGATATCCGGTGTTTATACTGTATATTTGATAATTGAATCAGACTTGAAATGAAATGTTTTTCTGGTTGTTTGTTTTTTGTTGCACGAAGCTCCCGTTCCACCACATCCCAAAGATGCTCTATTGGGTTGAGATCTGGTGGTCATGAAACTAATTTGAAATGATTCGAGCTTTGTGACATGGAGCATTATCCTACTGGAAGAAGCCATCAGAGGATGGGTACATGGTGGCCGTATAGGGTTGGATATGGTCAGAAACAATCCTCAGGTAGGCTGTGGCATTTAAACGATGCCCAATTGGCACTAAGGGGCCTAAAGTGTGCCAAGAAAACATCCCCCACACCATTACACCAACACTACGAGCCTGCACAGTGATAACAAGGCATGATGGAGCCATGTTTTCATTCTGTTTATGCCAAAGTCTGACTCTACCATCTGAATGTCTTAACAGAAATCGAGACTCATCAGACCAGGCAATGTTTTTCCAGTCTTCAACTGTCTAATTGTTGCCTCTTTTTCTGATTTGTAGTGGAGATGAGTCTTCTGCTGTTGTAGCCCATCCGCTTTAAGGTTGTGAGTGTTGTGGCTTCGCAAATGCTTTGCTGCATACCTCGGTTGTAACAAGCGGTTATTTCAGTCAAAGCTGCTCTTCTATCAACTTGAATCAGTCGGCCCATTCTCCTCTGATCTCTAGCATCAACAAGGCATTTTTGCCCACAGGACTGGTACGCATCCTTTTCACACCATTCTTTGTAAACCCTATATATATATATATATATGTGTGTGTGTGTGTGTGTGTGTGTGTGTACTGTTCAGCAGCATTGAGAAAGAAATTTGACTGACTATCATTCCCTGCACAAGAAAATATTTTTGTGGCCTAACTTCAGAAAGCAAAAGTCAGTATAATGTGTGTTTTTCATCCTTATCATTGTGTATTTATTTATTTATTTATCTGTAAATACTCTTTGAAAGGGATCTGTCAGTAGGGGGAAGGAGAGCAGGTCTGGAGGGTTGTGTTGTGTGAGGACATTCGGGGAAGGAGGAGTTATTCCTACATGGGCCTCGGTGATAAGACTCTGTGTCTAATGTGCGCCTCTGTGTCCAAATCATAAAGGGACTTAGTGAAGGCTTTACAGACCAATCCTCTATCCCAGCAGCCAGCCTCAACAATCCAGCATAAATACCCTCCTACCATTCTGGTCAAGACAGGAAGAGGAAGTCAGTAAGGGTAGAGATATTGTGTGTGTATTTCCAATTGTTAGTGTTTGGGGTGGCATAAATAAAGCAGACGGACAACTAGTGCATTGTGATTTACTCACTGTGTACATTTAGAGTTGGAGTGTATTCAGAATTGGCTGAATTCTACAAGCTAAAGCCAGTAACTCATGCCATTTAGCAAATGAAACAAGATACAATCTGCTAAGATGTCATTTACAATAAGAAAAATAGTGGCGACTGGCAAGTACATAAAACTCACGATTTCTTCAGAAAATGAAAAATTGCGGATAATTTGTATCCCATTGCAGATGTTTTACCAGGCAAATAATATACGAATATGGTCTTTACTGTCCCAGCAAACAAATTTAGGTTCTGGGAACGTTCTGGTATCATTAGTTTTTGGTTCCCAGAATGTTCCTAGAACTCGCCCTTAAGGTTAAGGGAATGTTCCCGGAACATTCTCCTTACGTTATTAAAATGGAACCTAACAATACCTACATGGAACGTTCCTATAACGTTCTTGTTTGGTTCCCAAAAAATAACCTAATGGGACCTGGGGTGTTTCTCAAGCTTTTTTGGTCCTGCCTTTCTTTAAATCTTTAAAAAATCTTCTCGCCGGAAGACAGCAGTGGAGCGGTGCATTCACAATCGTGATACCATCCACTGAAGAGGTGCTTTTCTATGGCGAGGAACTTCTATGTATGGCTTGTTCAGAGGGTGACAAGTAAACGGTCTGAAGAAGGATGATTCAGTAGAATTGGGGTTTGTTAGGTGCCACTTTAAAAAGGCAGAGCACCAATCGCTATCCATGCACTTGAAAAATGTTGCAATAGCCGCTATTTCAGGTGATATCAATGAAGAAGAATGAAAATAGCAGTGCTTTCTTCTTAAATACCATGGCTTTAGGATTCATTTAACTGAAGATTTTTTACTGACATTGTGTTCAAACATGCATGTTTGATGAAGTAAAAAAAAATGATTTAGAGAGTTGACAAGGAAGGAGGGAGAGTGTCAAGCACTCATGAATGAAATATCCCAGTGTAGTACTGTATGTATCAGCTTGACCTAAACAAAAAAAAAAGTGTATGTTCATTTGTACAAAATTTTTTGCACTGAGGCCATTCACACTGAACGGGTTCCCATTCCATTGCACTTCTTTTCCTTAGTTATTTTTTTATTATTTATTTATTTATTTATTTGTATGTAAATATGCTAGATGGACGCTTAAGGCCAATTTACACCTCACAGACAAATGACAACAAACCTTGTTTGTTGGGTTTTGTGTGATCAGTGTGTTACCTCGTTTGGTGTCTGCCATTGGTCGGGGTTTGTTTGGTAGATTGAATGTATTTGCATTTCCAGGCTGAATTATTTTCACCCTAATTCGGTAAGTCTCATTTTCAATAAAAGCAGAGTCGTGTTAAATGCAAAGAGGAACGGAAGCATGGTTTATATGGTGAACCCTGCAGCATGGTGGCATTTTTTTTTTCCTTTTTAAGGGCACCAATTAAGCAGCTCTCCCATTAAACAGCAAATTCAGCCATTATGTAACAATTCATCAGCTTTAATAGTCGGGTGTTTAAAGTGTGCCAGCTTTGTCTCACATTCAATGCTATGGACGTTTGTTTGTGGCCTGTTTTACACCTCCACCAGCAGCATTAAGCTAGATGGCTTGTATCACAGAAGCAGCTTTTGTTTGTGCTGGCCCCCATTACTCCGATTTCACAGTCGCTTATGAATCACACACACTAGGGAAGAGGAAACGGGGTCATGTCTTCTGTAATTACCCCCATTACGGGTGTCCGTAATCTCCAAATACCTCCTTGTGTATGTTATGTGTGTGAGTGTGTGTGGACATGAAAAAATAATGCAAAGAGATTCATTTTACATGCATAAGCATGAAGATTTAAAGATTTAATGGATGTACTTAAAGCACGCTATCACTATATATTGTATATACTGTACTAATATAGTAAGTATTTACTCCCCCCACACGTTTGTACTTCAGACATGAATTGAACCTGAAATTATATTAAATGAGGTGGGAATTTGCATACATTTTATAGCACATAATGTCAAAAAGGTAATCGGCCCTTTATTTAAACAATAACAAAACAAACAATGACAAGCAGAAAAACATATTTTAAATGCATTTACACTCATTGATAGCTCTTTTGGTATTCAGGTATTTAGGCATTTGAATTATGAATTGTGTTTTTTGACTATGTCCATGGCTCCAAAAAAAAAAAAAAAAATTGCACCCATTGACTTTCTGGGTAATTCTGATCACAATAGAGGCTCTATTGTGTATGTCTCTGTCTTTTTATCTTGCAACTACTGCATTGTGGGGAAAAAAAATATTTTACTCAATGGGCATTTAAGGCTGACACACTATTAGAAACAATAAGGACCGCTAAACACTCATTATGCTCCTCAACATCTATGTAAAATCATATCTGCCTCCGCACCATTGTGTCATGTGTCTTTGTAAGGAACAAATTGAATAGTCAATCAATTTTTATCCAAAATTTTTGGTAACTGTCTCAAGTTGATTACAGATGTAAAACACTTATCTAAAGGGACTACAATAGCCAAGACTGAATTTTGTATCACTCCTGACATATATTGTATGTGATAACCATAATGCCATCAATGTGTTCAGTGATAAGATTTAGCTATCAGCCGGTCCACACAGAACTGGATGACAAGGTTTATTTTATTTTTTTTAAGAATCAGATTGCCTGTTCTTCATGAAATTTAAATGTCACCTTGCCTGTTTATATTGTCGCCTCTGAAGCATGAATGAAACTAAGGCAATCTCTGATTGACAGTATTTAGGCGGAAGTTATAAAGGGAGACTGGCACACATGAGATGTTAGCTTCTGTGATGAAGCAAGCGCTTCCAGGCAGGGGAAGGCATGGCCAAGGGACACAGTTCTCGTTCCGTTCTCAGTGAACAAGGGTTAAAGTCATAACCCGAGGATGTTCCCTTTCAAGGGAACTGAAACTTCGTCAACTGACACTTTGGGGGAGCGAGTGCCCACTACGCCACAACGTGCCCTGCCTGCCCTAGTGTGAAGCTGGCTGCTCACAGGCACACTTAGGACGCGAGCACAAGAGAGCCGGGTGCTGACGGAATGTCCAGAGTATAAAACCTAATAAAGGTATGGAAGGTAGCCCATCCAGCTGTATCGCAGATCTCCTGGATGTGGGCCCCCGCGAGAAGGCCCTTTAGTGGAATGAGCCCTCACGGCCAAAGGTGAAGGCATACCATGCACTTGGTAGACCGAGGAAGTCACATGGACAATTCAGTTACTGATGGTCTGCTTTGAAGCAGGAAGCCCCTTCTTGGGTGACCCAAAACACACAAGTAACTGGTCTGCCTTCCGCCATGAAGAGGGCCTCTGAATATAAATTCTTAGTGCTCTGACAGGGCAGATCATATGAAGTCTCTCTTCATTGGCCGTCACATGAGGTGGAGGATGAAACGCCTGGAGAACCATAGACCGTGGCACACTGGTCGGCACCATAGGCAGGTAGCCAGGTCTAGGGTGAAGGTTGGCCTTAATGTTGCCTGGAGCAAACTCCAGGCACTCGTTAGATATGGAGAGGGCCTGAAGTTCTCCCACCTTCCTCAGAGAAGTTATGGCCAACAGAAAAGTGACCTTCAGCGACAGGTTCTTGGCCTCAGCCAACTCCAGCGGTTCGATGGGGGCCTCAGCCAACCCTTCGAGAACTACTGCCAGGTCCCATGTGGGAACCCTGGTACGAGCCGCAGGTCTCATCCGCAAAGCCCCACGGAGGAAATGTACGACCAACTGGTGTCTCCCCAGAGGCCCATCACTCAGAGGATCCCTCCGCCTGTGTTAGCAGGTCCCTCCTGAGGGGAATCTCCCACGGAGGGCCGTCTAGGAGCGATATAATGTCTGAGAACCATACCCGGCCACTAACAGCAGAGCGATCGAGAGAAATGCATAATGACGCAGCCTTGGCCACGTCTGCACCATGGCAGCGGGGCTGGAGGGGTGAGGGAAAACCACAGTGGACAGTGGGTCATCTCTTGAGATGCGAACAGGTCCACTTCCACTGGGCCGAACCTCTGAGATATTGACTCCACCTCCTCCTCCTCACCATTCCCCGGGCCTCAGCCCCTGTCTCGACAGGATGTCTGCTCCCTGATTTTGACTCCCAAGATGTATGTTACTCTTAAAGACAACAGTTTCCCCTGGGTTCACAGGACCTTGGGACCTGCACTGGACCATGGGACAGAATCCAAGCTCTATTCCACATAGATAAGGGAAAAAAGCATCTGTGCGTAACCCTGATTGTACGGAACGGGTTTACCTTCGGGAAGAACCCCTTGGTTTTCATGGTTTCCTTGGTTTTTTTGGGGGGATTTCTGTCAGGACCACTATGATTGATCATTAGCGTATAGTTTGGACTGGCGGTATGGTTCTTTTCTGGGCAAGAACTCCCTGCGCATCCATGCAGCCTTGCATGCCAAAGGTCCTATAATGTAAATAATGGTTACAGTCTATGGTCGATACGTGTAGTATCAGTTTGAGGCAGAATCAGACCGAGAAAGCAGCGATGTAGAGAGTCAAGCAGAACCTCACCACACACGGCTCTTACTAAACGTTTCTGAATGATAATTTGCTACATTTTTTTTAACTTTATACACGTTTGTTTTACACAATAGCATCTCTGACTGGCAACAATAGCAACTGACTGGCTACTAATGTTATACTCAAACAGCATTGGCATTAGTTTACGTTCTTGTTCAAATCGAAAATAACGTCATAAAGCATATATACATGAAAAATACATTTACAACATTAGTACTTATACAAAATTCAGGTCCATAATGTTTGACCGTGTTTGTCGTAGACACAAAATAGCATAACTAGTAACGTTAGCCTAGTGGCTATAAAGCCAGCGCTGTCATTTGAAAAAAAAACAAAAAAACACAAGGCTATGTCTCGAATTATACATGCAAATACATTTAAATGATTAAGTCTTAGTCTACTTACAGGTTGTGGCCCAACAACTGCTGCCTCTGGTTTTAAAGTTGGAACAGCTTCATGTTTTAGTAACAGTTTCGTGTTGAATCCGGCATTGAATTCGTGGAGATTCTGGAAGCTGTCTTCCGTAAAATGCGCAGCACAGAGAGCTAAATTAGGATAGTATTTTTTTAGGAACATAATCAAAGATAAATTTTATCCATTGTTGACGAAGTACAGTGTCCGTGGGAAGCGCGAACACAGAAGACCTGACAGCTGGATGAACACAACACACTCGATGAGCTGCAGAAATATGGTCATGCCCTTTCCTGCATATTCCGGAGGGAGGGGTTGATGCAAATGTATGGGTTAGTGACGTCTAAAATCCAGCTGTAGTCCCAATCGAGTCGTTTTTGCAGGCAATATACTTCCTGATATTTAAAAGAAGATATCTCTGCTTACACTAAACTTTCAGCGCTGCAACTTTGCAGATACTGTTCATGCACCAACAGCAACATTACACACTATTTAAAATCAAAAAAGTGAAATCGCAGTCAACCCCCCCTTTAAATACACATTGTCGCACTGTTGACAAAAACAGCTAAAACCGGACCAAATTTGTTCACAAATCGAACTTTACTGTTCGAGCTGTATGTTTCTGGTTCAATTAAAGGAACTGGCTCATAAGACTCATTTGTTTATAAATTGGATTGCACTGGTCATGCTCTCTATTTGCACTAAATAGAACCACCTCTTAAGAGTCATTTGATTGTGAATTGGACCACGATGGTGTGGTTGCATGTTTGTTTTTGTATGCGGCCTGTGAGAACTCAACTGGAAAATGTTTCTGTCACACACTGTATTATTGCCTCACATTTAATACAGAAAGCTAACCGACGTTAACAAGTAAAAAAATGCTATTTGTTTTTCCATGGCACTGAATATTCATCAGGGAGGAGCGCCACACCTCAAACACAGGAAACATCAAATGCAATAATTCACCATCTAATTTGTCTATCCAAGCAGCATGAAAGTGTCTTGATGACAATGAGATAACATATTTTGCTCTCTTATTCCATTCCCTGGTCTTTCTCACAGAAAAGTGTGAGTTCCCTCATCAGGCCAACATATCAGAGGATTCAAATTACACACAAAGCCCTTTGAGCAGCAAGTCAAGCCCTCAGTCTCTCAGGAATAGCATCCTCCGGTACGTAGTCCTTGCCTCCAACCAAGTAATCTCACTGGAGGACACTGCGGTGACACAGTCTGGTAATTGCTTTCTGCTTAACCGGGTCCACCGCTCTTGTAAAACAGAGCTTCATCTGCTGCAATGTAGGCATATGAACCATGAGACCAGAGAACTTTCGTCCTAACAAAAAAACTCCTCCTCCCTGCCTCATGAGACACCAGTGGGCATCTGAATGACTGCCAATCGATATCTCTACTGAACGTGAGATCAATATTTCATTTTCAGGAGTTTTCTTTAATAAACAGAATCATTTGCGTGACGAATATTGCATATGGCAGCACTATTACTCACTTTAACACGCCACAAGGCCAGAATTCAGTCAGTTATTAGCCCTTATGGAATAAAAATACGTATTTGTTTTGTAATTACACAGTTGAAATGCAACCCAAAAAGTCTGCGCTTTTGTCTGGGCCATTAAAACTGGTTCTGAATTGTTCTTTTTACATCTCACAACCTTTAAGTGATTTTTGCAATTATTGACAATCTTGCATCATCAGTGTACCTTTATGGTTTGCATGTAGCTACCTCTCATATTAACTTTATATTTTTGTGTTAAAATGACATTCTCTTGTGATGTATTTTAAATTTGTATGTACCTGATGTACAAATTCCGATGGGAATTCCTATGGGTTACTATACCTGGCCTTCATGTCATGCCACTGTCACTTGATTTGGGCTGTTTGTGGGCTAATTTCAGGAGTGTTTTTCACACAGATTATTAGAGAGCTACTCCAATAGTTGTAGAAATCACTAATTCAACATGACAGCAAGAACGGGGTGAGAGGGAAAAACAAAGGATTTCTATCTTGGCGGGGGAAGGCATACACAAACAGATGTAAACTTATCATATTATCATTTACAAAAAGGATAATAAATTGGTAGTTCACCCAAAAATGACAATTCTATCAGTATTTACTCACCCTAATGTTGTTCCAAACCTGTTTTCTAAAAAAAGGAGAATTTTTAAGCAGCTCTTGTTTGACAGTTCATAGTGACGGTGTTTGTCAAGATCAAAAGCACCATAAAAGTAGTCCATATGACTTGTGTTATTTGAGATTTATTTAAAAAATATTACTATTCAGCATTTTGATTTAGTTCTTGATTTAGTACTCAGTTTTGATTTAGTACTTACTAATACAATTTCAGTTCCCTTTCAGTCGCTCACGTACAACATAACGTCGACGTGATGACATAATTGAGATCACTTCAGGGAGCCCTATCAATCTCGAGTGTCTACAGAACGAGCCAGTGGACGTTGGCGTGCATGAAAAGGCATCACGCACACCCCGCCCCGCGAAGCGAAGCGGGCGGCGATTTCAAAAAACACAAACTCTGTTTTCAGTGCTGGTGTGACAGTGCAATCAGGGGTGGCCTCGAGCATTTTACAGCTCACAACTGCTGTTTTCACAGTATTGCTTGTGTGTGTGTGTGTGTGTGTGTGTTGGTCTCGGTGGGTTCCTCTTTGAGTGTGTACCCCGATTATACCACGGTTATACCTGGGTGCTTCAGCACTGAAAGAATTTCTATTTCTGTTTTTTTTTTTTTTTTTTTTTTCCCTCACTAAAAGAGCAACACAAGCGTGACCCTGCGTCCTTTTCTGGATGTCTTCAGGACGCGGTCATTCCCTGGCGCCAAGCAGACTGCCACAACAGTTGCCTCTTGTGTTTGGCCATTCAGCATGCTGAGGCAGCTTTTGTGAATAGTCCATGTTCCCATTGCGGAAATATGACTATGACAGCGTTGAGATCGAAACTTGCTTACCTCAAGGGAGGTGCAGTCCCCTCGCCTATGCCCCGGTCTAGCATTTATTCTGGACCTCCCATTTGCGAGCGTGGCGTTCGCTCAACTACCTCAACGACTGGCTTATTCTCGCCCAGTCGAGAGGTTCCCAGAACTGGTGCTCCTCGCAATAGCCTCTCCCTGGCCCATTCCTCTGAGAGAGGACTGGCTTAGGTACAGCAGACACCGGCTTGGGGACAGCAGACACCGGGTCGGGAACAGCAAACACTAGCTCCGGCTTGGGAACAGCAGACACCGGCTCGGGAACAGACACTGGCTCTAAATAGTCGGTCAGTGCCCCTGCGGCCACGAGAATGTGCATCTCCTGATCCGTCTCTGGCTGTGTAGATGGGTCGTGAGAAATCACTGGCTGGGCAGGCGGGACGTGAGCAGTCTCTGGCTGCGCAGATAGGACCACCGGACTCGGGACCACCGGAACAGGGACCTCCGGAACGGGGACAGCTGGAACTGTCATGGAAGAAATCTTCCCTCTTCTCCTCCGTTTCGGGACCACCGGAACTGGAATCATCGTAACAGGGATCACTGGACTCGTGACGGTGTCAACATGGCGAGGCTCTGGTACTTCCCACTGACTCCAATGTTTTGGATTACTGGAAAACCCCCAAAAATCCAGGACCTTCAGCCCTTCCATCCCCCTATCGAGGCAAGGGATCATCCAGGCATCTGTTAAAAAGATCCAGAGTAGCCTCATTATGCCTCGCGAGAGCATCCAAAATCCCTGAGACCGGCAACCCACCGTCTTGCCCTGCTGACGTAGGGCTATTAAATTACTAATCTGTCCCCTCCTCTCCTTCTCCATGATTGGGGAACGGAGACGAAAATGCGTACTGCTGGATCTATACATAATGCTGGAATCCTTCTGTCACGGCACATACACAAAAGGGTGATAGTCCAAGTGCAGTTTATTGGGTAATCTGTAAATCATAAATACCAAAATCATAAAGTTCTTCAAAATATATTGCTTTGTGTTCAGCAGAAGAAAGAAACTAATATAGGTTTGCAACAACTTGAGGGTGAGTAAATGTTGACATAATTTTCATTTTTGGGTGGAGTATGCCTTTAAGGCTGAAGGAAATGCAAATTCATGGCTAAACTGTAGAGGGTGCAGCTCAAACTTACCTTTCAGCTGTGCTTCCATTCTGGGTCTAAGAAGAATACTGTAGGTTGCAGAAGAAAGTTAACAAGGTAACACTCTTATACCTCCCCAATAAAAACAAATAACAATGAAACACAAATGTGAAGTCATGTTTGCATATTCCTATGGTTGAATTTGATCGTCAAAAGTCAGCAGCAAAGTCATAAAGTCAAAGTCAATAAAGTTTGTGTCATTTCAAATTTTTAGACAGAAGTGAGATAAGTAAATGCATGCTCACGTTTAGTCTAGAACTGCAATAACTATGCTATGTTTGCACAGCACACACAATTTGTACGCTTCATTTGAATGTTATTTAATTTTAATTCGATTTCTGAGCTTCGATGCAATGATGCAAAATTATCCTTTTGAGTTTCTATTGCATACTAACCTTTTTGTAAAGGCTAAGAAAATCTGTGACATTTCGACACTTTAACTTGCTTTTAATGAATCACTCAGAATTGTGGAGATCTTTGACTGATTATTTTGTATGTTTCCTGAATGATTCACATCCTTTTATGCATGCTTCTTTGAACAGCACTTTTGGCATAAATACTTTGGTCCTTTCTTTTATTCTCTGACTGATGATATAAAAGCTTTTACTGCTTTGTTTATCATCTGGTCCCCTGGTGAATCCTGTTTACTGTCTTTGTTGTTCATCTTCTGAGTTCATAATTATGTTTTCAGCAACTGTGAAGCACACTACAGTCACTAACCTGTAGAAGCATACTAACATGATTCCAAAATAAGACACTGGATTGACAGCTTCGCTATATATAGTCTTCAAAAACATGCAAAAAACATGTTTGATCCTCAGATTCTAAAACTAGTGTCTCATTTTCATGTATTTGCCAGAATCTTCTTCATAAGCAATTCATGTGTTGTAATATAATGCAACCATTCACCATTTGATTTCTGCAAAATGTGTGTGTGTGTGTGTGTGTGTGTGTGTGTGTGTGTGTGTGTGTGTGTGTGTGTGTGTGTGTGTGTGTGTGTGTGTGTGTGTGTGTGTGTGTGTGTGTGTGTGTGCTTTCTTCAGTGATAATGGATAAATTAAGTTGATATACTGTAGGGGCAACTGTGGCTAGTTGTCACACTTTTTTCTCCAGCGAATATTGAAATATATTTGAAAGTCAAAATATGTATTGACACAAAGCTTTATTGGCTACAAAGCTGGTTAGAGTAACATTTAATAGTGCAACTTATTAAAAATGAGTTAATTGAACAAAAATTGACCATTAATAAGTATTCATAACAGAATCTGCGTACAAAAGTACTTGAGAAAACACATTTTTGTTATTGGAATTTTGACTCGAAACCTAGTTACTGAGATATAGCTCTTGTGTGACAACTTTCTTTTGACAACCATCTCCATAGATACAATATAGTGATAGAGATGTGATGAACACAGCTAAAAAAAAAAGCTGCATGAAATAAGGTGAACTTGGAATTTTTGATTATTTACAGTAGGTCAAGAATGTCAATTAAAACCAATGCTAATGAAATAAGCATTCAGCTCCAAAATAATCCACATTCAATAGCAATGCTGTTAGCCAGAGCTTGTGGCTCTGAATTCATGGAGATTGTGAATAATGTGCTTTGTTTTGTCTTAGATAATTAAGTTTGAGGACAGCATCACCCTGCTGGCCAGTTTGATTTAGTTGAATGTGAAGTGCATTTAACTTTGCTTTAGCTTCACTTGAGAAGGCAGCACATCACCAACCAGCTGTGAGCTCACATACCGAACCATATGCTGTTACATTGCACAAAAACTGTGAAGCTGATGTACTCTAATTTCTCTCAAAGGCCTGCAGGAAACTTCTGCTGTGTGCATACTCCTCTCTTTATTAAACCTTGTCTCAGCATTTGGTGTTTTGCTTCGCAAGCTCTATTAAAAATGTACTAAAATCTGAGACATCGTCTTTAATTCTTCAGCTCACAAACAGCTCATGCAGTCATTTGTGAATACTTAGAAAAACTGAGGTCTACTTATATTTTTTACATGTACAAAATGAATGACTGTATTATACAGTGCCTTGCGAAAATAATTGGTACCTCTTTTTTCACGTTTTATGTTCCAGACTACTGCTGAACTGCTTTAAATTACTTTTTTTTTCACATCAATCTATACTCCATACAGCATAATGACAAAGCAAAAACACATTTGTGATAACTTTGTAAATGTAACTAATAAAATATTGCAATACAAATTTAGAACAGAACAGCAGAGTTAACCTGTGCAAATTCAATTAAGTGGGTATGATTTGGAAAGACACACACCTCTCAATAAAAGGTCTGACAGCTGAAAATGCATTTTAGAGCAAAAACCAAGCACGGAGGTTAAAAGAGCTGCCTGTAAAGCTCAGAGACAGGATTGTATCAATACGCAGGTCTGGGGAAGACTACAAAACAAATCTGCCGCATTGAAGTTTCAGAAAAGTATGTAGCTTCAATAATCTTTAATGGAAGACTTTTGGAACAGCCATGACTTTTCCTAGAGCTAACCTACTGACCAAATGATGGTGAAGGTTCTTGGTAAGAGTGGGGACCAAGAAGCTGATGGTTACTTTGGTTGAGCTCAATGACACCTAAAGAATTCTGTCAGACTGTGAGAAACAAGATTCTCTGGTCTAATTAACCTCAGTTCCAAGCATCAGAACCCAAGCACTACTCAGCACCTGCACTATACCATCCCAACATTAAAGTGTGGTGGGTGATAGAAAGCTCAACACAGCAAAATAGCCTAAATAAAAACCTTTTTTTGGTTGTTATTTTTGCAGTGTAGATTGATGTGAAAATAAAAAATAATAATAATAATTTAAAGTAGTTTAACAAGGCAGCCAGCCTTCATATACAACCATTTATATAATTGTATTAATAAACTGAATGTGATTCATATTTGTCAGCCATACATAAATAAAACGGGTATGATTTATGTAACAGAAAAACACCCATGTTAAATTAACACTGCTCAGTGTTCATATGTGCGCACACTACAGAGTTAGGCCCCGTTTACATGAAGGGAAAACGCAGATATTTCCCTGCGTATTGGCCTCTCGTTTACAAGAAAACCCTGTTTTTATCACAGAAAACGATTATTTCTAAAAACTCCGGCCAAAGAGATTTCTGAAAACGCTGGTTATGTGTTGTTGTGTAAACTGGGAGAAACAGCGTTTTAGGTTCTCTTGTCGATTCTGGGGATTCTGATTGGCTTGCATGGCTTTATCCTTCTCCGTAATTTTAATGAAATCATCAATTGAATTTTAAGTCACCATGATGGTGGTTAGTGTTTGCTTTAGTTGTGCTCTTGAACCTTGACTCTTTAATATTAGATTTCCTCTGACTGCTGTTTATAAAGCACATTTGTTGTAGCAAAAAAAAAAAAAAAAGCCAAGAGAAAATGATTGATTGTTCAACTATCATGATGGTAGTTGAACAAACTCAGGGTTGCAGGATTAGTTTCGAGTTGACCAAACCAATCCAACCAGGCTTTGTTGGTACCATGATACTGATCATCAACTTTCTCTGTCAACTCAGGCTTTGATCCTCCTGAGTATAGGAGTTTAGGTGTGACATCAGTAACAATCAGCCAATCACATGCTGAGAAAGAGTGAAACGAATTCAAAACTCATTCAAATTAATTTATTGCGACTATTAGTGCAATTCACTTATTTAATAAAAGTATTAAAATATTAAGAATTTAAACAAATTTACACAGCAAGAAGAAAATGGCTGTCTAAAGAGGGAAAATAAAAGAAAGTCTCGTTACTGTATATCAGTGCAAGTAAAAGTTGTGAAGTTACAGTAGTTTATTGATAAAGGTATAGAGAGAATTGAACATTTAAGCACATATGTAGTCATTTTGTAGCTTCATTTATTAATTCTAAAGCATATTTATATTAGCTTTATATATTTATTCAATTAAAATCTGCATAATAATAAAACGTGAACTGAAATTGTACATGTGAGATTGTTTAAGGGTATAATAATTACATAAATAATAATTACATAAATAATTTCTAAATCAAACAAATTTATTTACTAAAAGCCATGATTTTGTCTTTTAAAATCATTTGCTATGTAGTGACCTTTAATTTGGAGTGGAAACAGGTGGAGTGACTTTATCGCGTCAGACATGTGTCACTTTGCTCACAGCTGATTGGTCTAAGTTCGGTTTGCAACCTCTTACCTGGAACGTAACCTGCCCCGTACCAGGTTAGCTGTGGAGTGTAAGTTACTATGGCGATGAACACTGCTAAAAGCCAAACCACTTTCATGGTGCCTAAAACCCAGTGTTGTCGCAAACTAAACTGAAACATAGCTAGCCACCTAAACCAGCTTCATGGTAGGCCCCAGGTGATGTTGACTGTAATCCAATTGGATGAAAATTTGATTTGAAATTCAAATACGTAAATGTTATGTTTAGATGTATGAGTGGAGAAAAGTCAAGTGCATGCCAAATATTTAAACTAACATTGCCATATGTGTTTTACATTTGTTTGTATTTTCAAGTGCTGTACTGCAGGCATCCTTTAGTGACTTGTGCTGTGCTATTTTGGATATTTATAACTGTTGACACTTCATTGCTTTTCCAAACGGTGCCTGGGGAACTCTTGACTGAATGCACTCAGCCACAGACCTTAGCTTAGCTTATACTCTCAAATTACTCATTGCAGGTCTTCGGTGCTAAATAGGTACTGCACCGATTATGCAAGGTCCTATTCATCTGTTTACCACATCAAATGTACAAATCACACTGCCAGATCCTACATGCTTCTGAAACCTCCCTCTCTTTATGTAATTCAGTTTGTCATCATTTTTGTGAGTGGGTGAAAGTCTGTTGGGCTTTAAAATAGATTTAGACATTTATTTTTCTCCATATATTTCTGCCTCTCACCAAAAACAGGTGAGACTGAGACATTTTGCCCCTGCTGTTTTTGTTCACTAAGCTTCTGGTCTGTATATAAAATGCAATTGCAATTGAACTTTGTAAATGTCTCAGGTTTCTTAATTTGGCAGCTGTTTAAAGAAAATTATAATATTTAATGCGAACATGCATCATGAAATCCCACTGCTTCAAGGTAAATATGAATTATAAGTGGTTTCTTATATCAAGTCATTTGAGTAGCTAATACACACTTCTGTAGCATTTTCGGTAACACTTTATAATAACTGCACGCTATTAATCATTAGTTAAGCATGAGTAAACCGTTAATTCATCATTTATAAAACATTAATATGCAGTTTATAAATATAGCTATACATGCTTTTTTCTTGATTTATAAGCAAATCTATAATGCGTTTAATGATTGTATTTTCATACTTTGTTAATGATCAATTAATAATTTCTAAAAGAAGTATAGCATTATTTACAAACCAGTTGTTTAAGAGTTGTCAGACATTCATAAGATCACGTAGAAAGTGTAAGTAAATGTAGTAAATACAGGTAGTTATAAAGCATTTAGTATGGTCAGTTAACTATTTTTTGTGACCTAATCTAAAGTGAGGACTAATCATGCTTTATAAAGGTGATTTAAAGACTCGTCAATCTTCTAAACAGTAAAATGTAACAAACACAATGCAGTGATACAGAACATGGAAATATTTAACAGCCTTTAAAAATGCTTTACAAGGCATGACTAGTCCTCACTTTAGATGAGCTCACGAACATAGTTAACTGACCACTACTAAATGCTTTATAACTACCCAAATTAACCCTTAATTACAGCATTAATACATGTTAATAAAGCATTTATTAACACATTAAGTAACCATCACTATATGTCTGAATAATAAGATGTATGAATGTACATTTAAATAGTTTATTAATCATTTACTTACTCGCTCTAAGTAATCGTATGAACCACTGAAAACTCTTAAATAACTGGTTCATAAAAAATTTAATTCTTCATTTAGAAATGATAAATTGATCATTAATAAAGGATGAAAATACAATTATTAAACAAATTATAGATATGCTTTTAAATCAAGAAGAAAGCATTTATAGCTCTATTTATGAACTGCTTATTAATGTCTATTAATGCTTTATGAATTAATAGTTTACTCATGCTTAACTAATGATTATTAGTGTGTAGTTATTATAAAGTGTTACCGCATTTTCTTCTTGGCCAACTTATGTTATTTAATAATTGTATAATAATTTAGGTGGACATTTTAAAAATTTTCATAGCCATTTCAACTTTATCTTTAACTGTTAGAATAACAGTTAGTGTGTTAGTCCCTGCAGATCTGAGGCCTCATTTACAAAACTTTGCGTAGGATTTCCGTCAGGCTCTGTGAAACGCCCACAAGTTAATATTCGTCAATTGCAAAATCATGGCAAACACAGAGAGGAAAACCAGGAAACGTAACTCCACTCAATGTGAAATAGAAATTATCATTGGCGAGTTGGAAAAGAGGAGTAAAATGTTGTTTGGAGGCCACAGTTTGGGCATTAATGTCAGAAGAGGCACTTGATGGCAAAAGATTGCATTACGTCATTATGCATTGTGAAGGCATCACGGCATTTGATTACTATCCATTTGATTGCATCTGACAAGCTACAGATGTGTTATGAGGATGAATTGCATAACATGCAATAAATATTATTGCAGAACATATTTCACTTTTATTTTTGCAAATATGTGTTAATTTGCATTTCTGTTGTAATCTTTGTTTGATTTTGTTTGTTTTACACTGCAGATTGATCAAACGGGTGTTCATGTAGGCTGTTAATTGTAAGACTTGCTTGGTGAAATCTTCATGTTATCTATGAGAGCCAGTATTGCCATTTCTTTTACACAACGGACTACAGTTTCACACACTTTCACGTTTCTTCCATCTGTCGACGGTGTCGCGATTTCTTATTTCACCCGATTTTGTGCGTACACCGGGGTCAGAGCTTGCATAATGGACTGCACATTTTCCTGTCAAGTTTGCTTTTTATAAATACCAATTATTGAGTAGAGAGCGGTGTACGCCTACTTTTGTGCGTATGCAACATTTATAACTGGAAATCTAAGAGGTTTTGATTGGCTTTAATTTATCTTATTTCATTTTTGGTAACACTTTAAAATAATGGTCAGTAGTTAACAAGTAGGTATGCAGGAAGTAATAGGTAGTACTGCATTAACACCGAAGTTAATACTATTAACTAATATGGAAGCAATATTAACTAAGCATTAAGTAATAGGTAATTTAGTACAAAGGTAGTTCCTTGGTAGGTATTTGATTGTTACTAAAGAAATATATCCTCATTGAGAACTACTTGTGAACTAAGAAATAATAACCAATTAATTACTAATCACAAAAAAAACATGTCTAAAAAGTGAAGAATTGTGGGGGTTTTATACTCTTAACATGGTCATAACATTTCAGAAGCACGTGCCTCAAATGGGTTCTTTGTGGAAACCAGTTTATGAAGTTTATACATCCCCCCAAATACATTAGCTAGGTTGAGATTGTGACCACTACTCTTGCCAGGATGGACGCATGTTCTCTGTTTATTTAAAACTTAAACATAGAATAATCCTAATAAAGACAGTTTTTAAAAATAAATCTTAAATAATTAGGAAGTGATGCTGACACTCTCATGATTGGATTAGTTCACTATTATGAGCTCTATTGAATGTCAGTCACATATATCTCAGACTCCAAAGACCTATAACTTTATGTTACAGTAGCTGCCTGAGGAGGACTTCTCTTTAGGACATGAATATAAACATTGATGTTCACTTGTCAAAAACAATTAGCGTCTTTAATGAAGAAATTGGCTGCATTTATGTTACGATAAGCGCAAAAACACATCTTCCAGATTACAGTGTTTGTTAGAATATTAGTGCCTCACAGAACCTGTACAGTATGTGTCAAATATAAAATTAAATTATTGTATCATTTGTGAAAAACATGTTAACTCCTCAATAACTACTTAAGCGTTACCTTGTCATCCCGCAGGAACTACTAGTGATGTGGCCCATTATTTTAAAGTGAAAAACATGTTAACTCCTAACTAACTACAAGCGTTACCTTGTCATCCCGCAATGTTTACACAAGGTAACGCTTGTAGTTAGTTAGGAGTTAACATGTTTTTCACTTTAAAATAATGGGCCACAATTGGGTTGTATATCTCAAGATTCAATAGCATTGATGTAATTAGTGTTACTGTTTTCTGTCCATTTGAATGACATTTTTATGATATGGTGTCGTAATTGGTTGGACCATAATTGGACCATGTCCTAATTGGAAAATGCACTCACTTTTTCCCTTACAAAAATTGAAATAATTGACATGGTCATGGTTTTCTTTCTTGTGAACAACCCTGTCTTTTTTCACATGTTTTGAGTGTGTGCGTTAGTGTTACTCGCAGAATAAATGCTATTAATTCCTTGAATCTTCCCCTCAGGACGTCAGCTTAATCTTCAGCACCGCTGTCGAGACAACAACCTGTGTTACTAATTTATTAAGGTCAGCTTCAATTACCCAGCCCAGAAGCAGGAGATATCTATCACAGGGTTCCAGCAATATGTTTCAAGGACAATTATTTTTTATGTGGCTGAGTCTAATCCATCTGCATAAGAGTCAGTTGCAGAGAATGACAGATCTGTCCTTCAGCAAGTCTCGGTGTCTGCTGTCACCTTTGACATATTCTCCACTTGGCTTATTACGGTAGCTATAAAATGCTCATCAGGTTCTTCTCAGAGTCGGCGGCTGACCAGTGAGTGACTGAAATCAGCTTCAGTGTCTCACTTTTATTGTGTTTGTTCCCATATGAGCATCTTTATAAAGTAGAGACTCAAACTAGATTTTATCATAATACCCATGATGCACACTAACAGCATATAATGGATTTTAGGTAACTAATGGCAAAGTGAAGGAAGGTTTTGCATAAACACTTGAAATGAGTAATTTGCAACAGGGAGTTAATGGCTTAATCTCTGGAACTTAAAAACAGTATTTGGTATTTAAATGAAAAGTGGAGCATTGGTTAGGTTGGTGTTTTGAACGGATCATTTAAATAGTTCCATTTAAAATCAAAGTGGATAGAGTGGAGTCTGCAGTCATGACGTCAAAACCATGGGCGTCAGTTTGGTTTGAAATGTGCTGGGGACAGAGACGTATACTCGGAAGGGCATTTTCAAAAGTGCTAGGAACAATGACGCATTCATTCTTTTTTTCTCTCTTTCGAATAGGTCATGTTTTGAAAGATGATGTCCTGTAGCTTATGATATACATAAATAAAAATGAGCACAATGTCCGAGTATAGTGAGTATAGACTATATACGCCCTTTATTGCATATGTACAGTGATGGTCCAGAGGAAGAATTTTTGCCTAGCGTGTCAGGACTCGGGAGGTTCGAGGTTCTAATCTGCACTCGTATATAGTTTTTTTTTCCCCCCTCATCAAAACCAATAATGTTTATCAGTGGTTGAATTGATATAATGTTTATCAGTGGTTGTATATTGATGAGGGGGAAAAAATATACGAGAGCGGATCAGAACCCATGAGAAACAGGGACACGTTTGTGTGCATTTTGAATTGTGATTTCACCGGAACGAATCTCCGCAACGGATTGAAGCGCGTTTCCGAGAGAAGACAACGCATTTCAGTGCTAGATCGCCTGTTATTTAACAAATGAAACGAATGCTGTTAACTGGAAATGATTTATTTGTATTGGTACATATGTGCCGCGAGATGTTTCAAAAGTGGTGGGGACAAAATCGACCCTGGCAAAAAGTGGTCCCCGTCCCCCCCGTATGACGCCTATGGTCAAAACCTATAAGACCAATTCGCACGTTGTTCCCAAAATTTTCCTATGGGTTTTTATTGTGGGCTTTTACAATTATGAGTAAAATAATGTCTGTGGTAAACAACATATATTGACGACACTTGGACGTTTTGCTCTACAGCGTAAATTACACACACTCATATGACTCAAGCCATGTCAGTGATCTGATTCTAATTATTGATGCTCTATATTCATCTTTATTCTCCAAATGGGGTATCTCTGCAATGGTATATGTTACATACTGAAAATTTTACATGAACATGCATCCATAGGCATTAATATAAAGTCCAACACCACTGCCAGCGCAATAGAAGGCACATTTGAATGTGCAATTGATGTTCATCTATTCATTTATAGCCATAATATACATTTAATTATATCTGATCAAAATGAAGTTGACCTCTGTATATTGGCTGTTCTGAACAGTATTGTTTCTTATCCAGTGGCAAATAACGTCACAATGCTGCATAGTATTTCAGGCTCAAATTCCTGCTCCCTTGTGTCCTCTGGAGATTGGATGGATTTGATAGCTGCCTCTACCAGCCTTTGATCATAGGTTCTCTCTCTGAGTGGATGTTCCATGAGGGTCCTGCTCCATGGGGGATCCTAAGAAAGCCCAAGGATAGGGGGTCTTAAGAGGAATGAGTGTTTATTACACCAGTCTAGGATTTTTTTTTATTCCCCCGAGGCTGGTGGAGGCAGTCATTCTAACCTTTATGCCTTAGTGCACTTAATGTACTGAATGAAAAAAACAAAAAACAAAGAAACACTGTTCACATGCAGCTTCATGGACCTATTGTATCAGCGGGTCAAATATACTGAGATAATGATAATGATTCTGAAATGAACAGCATCCTGTGGAAATGGGCGAGCAGTGCACCCACTGATAAACATGAGATTTTCTCCATTAATTTTAACTAATCAAAAAATTTAGATTTAGATTCCAAACCCCTCTCTGATTGGTAGATCTCACATCAGCTCCTAGTGGGTCATGATGTGGAAAGAATATACGCTTTTGTTTGTTTGGTAATGTATTTGCAGTCTGTGTGTTTCTCTTATCAAAACACTAATAATTTTTATGTAATTAATTAATCAATGCACCATTGGACAGAGATAAAGATAGTGCTCTTGAAAAACTAACACCAAGTAAAATTCATTATTGAGCAATAAGAATATCAAAATGTTTTTTAAGGTGTGTGTGAATGATAACTTAAGTTATAATTTGCTTGTGGAAACAAAGGTTTATAAGATTAATGAAGTGAACAACCACACAGAAACAAATGAGTAACGCAATATATACACAATATATAGTAGTAATTGTGCTTAGTCAAATGTGGTAGTTCACTAATAACTAATCAATAACTACTATTTATTTTCACAAACTAGACCTGGCTGAAACTACTACATACAGGTTCATAATTTACAAGAATTGTAAGCTTAGGTTTTTGTAAGGTTTTGGATATAATGGCTCAAGTGTTACTACATCCTTCAGAATAAAGTACTAACTGATCAGATGTTTTTGTAAGGTTTTGGATAGTAATTCCTTCTGACAGGAACACAGTCATTACTGGTGTATTACCTTAATCTTCTCTTTAGAATGCTTACCTATTGATTTTTCATCACAGACCTACTACCCTATTATAGTTAAATATGTTCTATTATAATTATAACCCTATTGTGAAACAGCTCAGTTTAAACTTTGGAATATTCCTTAGACAATTTCATGTCTGTACTAATAATGGCAGTTTAATGTTTTGATGATGTGACTGCAAGGGTATACTGTGGTTTTATGGCCTTGAACATTTGGAGCAGGGTTATTTTACAGTAGTTAAATAACACCATACAAACATTTTTTTGTTAATTATAATAATATAAACATTATACAAAATTTAAAAATAAAAATAAAAAATGTTCCATTGCAACATTTACTGGTTTCACTCTATTTTGATGGTCTCATTAACATATTCTGTTTATAAGTAACATTGCACCTAGATGTCTACTAACTCTCATTAGAGTGTTGATAAACTGACATGTACTTGCAAAGATATTAGTCAGTAGAATGTCTGTTGGAGGACCATCAATATAAGAGTTAGCTTATATTAAGCAGACAGTCTACTACTCATGAATGTTAGTTGACATATTGGTGCAATGTTACTTATAGTCAATAGAATATTTAAAAGGGACCGTCAAAATAAAGTGTTACCCATTTATTTTTCTTAACTTGATTATATGTATATATATATATATATATATATCATGGTTTATGCATGTATATGCAGTACATATATCCAGGGGTGCATATAAATTAAATCTGTACTTTTTTATATGAATAACATTAATGAATCAATGTTCAAGAGGAATCAGTTCGGTGTTGGAGCACTATCTGAAACATGCCTCTCTCTCTCTCTCTCTCTCTCTCTCTCTCTCTCTCTCTCTCTCTCTCTCTCTCTCTCTCTCTCTCTCTCTCTCTCTCTCTCTCTCTCTCTCTCTCTCTCTGCATTTGAACATTCTCTGTTACGCATCATATATTGTTAACATGCATGTACACTTGTGTACCAGTTATATGCACCCCTGCATATATCACATTATATTGCGTTATTATCACCATATCTGTACAGTGAATTTAGTTTTACCCTGAAGTTAATATAGCAATTAGCTTTGCTAATCTTCTCAAACAGCCTGCAGAATGGCCGATTAGAATTGTCCCCAAAGATCCGATGTATTGACCTAATTAAACGAACGGAATTGGGATGATTATTTTGCACGTGAAATGCTCTTCATGATAAACAAAGATTATGGTGATAGCTGTAAAGATTTCCACAGTTTAAATGTTGGTAATTACCCTATTCCAATCCACCTCAGCTGGGCCATGCGGAGAGTTCGGTTAGCATAATAAATGGGGATTATCAATGTCTTCTGTAGTTACTCTGCGTACTCATGGCTCTTTTTTTTACTCCAATTGATTAGCAATGATTAAGAAATGTATTTGAGCTTGAGTTATTTTTTTGTTTTCTTCTTGTTCTCCTCCAACTGTCCTGTGAAATGTGTGACTTGCATTAATGCTAGTAATCTCTATCAATTAAATATTCCCTCAAGGTTCCTGTAAAGACATGAGGTGATGAACTCGAAAGTAAACCAATCATATAAAGAACAGCGTATACAGTAAAGAAGCAGGGAAGCTTCACAAAAAAGATAGTTTTAATATCATGCATCTGCAAGCTCATCGCTCACTCAATGTTTTGTGAAAGTAAAATCTTGCTGTAACGGTTCAGATGTTATGGGATGAAGGAGGCGGGAATCAGCGAACATTCAACACTTTAATGATACAATAAACCAATACAAATGCTGGCCACTGAAACAAAACACAATAATCCCTGTTCCTCGTCGATCTTCACTGTCGTTGCTCCTCCTTTGTGCTTCCGCTCCTCCGTGAGAGATGCGAGACCGGTGTGTCTCACAGGTGTCGCTCATTATCATTTACGCCACCAGCCTCGCGTCGCGCTCACGTCACTTGGCCTCGTCCTCTCTCTCTCAGCATTCTACAGTGTTTTGATCTTGGAGGCCATCAGTCCCCCAGACAGCAAACTGACATTGAATCACAACGCATTCTCACCCCAAGGCGTCACCTTTGACCATGCTTCAATATTTGACGTTTTAGGCGCCCTTTAGCGTCAGTTACATGACGCGATCCTACGGCGTCATCTAATTGGCGCTAAAGGAAAGCGTCAGTTAGATGACGCGGTTAGGTTTAGGTCTGGGGTGGGGGTAGGGTTACACGCGATCCTAGGGCGTCATTTAACTGACGCTAAAGTGCGCCTAAAGCGTCAGATATTGAAGCATGGTCAAAATGCTTCCCAAGGCGTCAGTTAGGTGATGCCTTGGGGGTGAGAATGGGCTGTGAATCAACGTGGAAACGACGTCTCTCATGTCATTGAAACAACGTTGATTTTGCTCATCGAATTAACGTTGAACCAACGTCAGACGCGGCATTCTTCAAAGCTAAATAAAAATCGAAAATTGGTTTGCTTTCATAACGTTGAAACAACGCGTTGATTTCAAGTTGATTTTCCGTTAGTTTTGAAAGAATGACGCGTCTGACGTTGGTTCAACGTTAATTCGATGAGCAAAACTATGTCAGATCAACGTTGTTTCGATGTCATATTTCCACGTTGATTCAATGTCAGTTTGCTATCTGGGTCTGACATTACCCAGTAGAGCTTCTACAAGTGCTGCGTTAGGTTCACTCTAATTGTGTCTGACTCTGACTTGAATAAATGCAACTGATATCATTGTGGAATGGCAATGCATTATTCACTATAGATTTTTAGGGGAAGACTAGTCTGGGTCATCATCTTGTTTGCTGTGGTTTCCTGTGGTTAAGTAGTTCTTCTGGTAAATTATTCATGGCTAAAAGGACTATCCCTGCAGGCAGAATCACTGAGCCAAAACAGTGGGTAGTATCATGTTTTTTTTTGTTTTTGTTTTTTTTTTCAATTAATATGATATATTATATTGTGCATGGTGAAAAGTACTGTATCAGTTTGTTTGGGAATCATATGAACAATGATGAATGCTGTCTTGAATTCAAAAACCGACACATGAAAAACATTCCATGGCACCCTTGATTTTTATTTTTAGCTTTAAAATCTACTTGATATTATCATGTAACTATCTGAGACCGTGCTTATTCCATTTTCCAAAATAAATATCTGAGACAGAAGGTTCCGTACAACAGTGTCAGGGGATCATCTTCTCTCGAACCCTGATGACTCACACATGTAGAAAGAGAGAGAGAGAGAGAGAGAGAGAGAGAGAGAGAGAGAGAGAGAGAGAGAGAGAGAGAGAGAGAGAGAGAGAGCTGTTCAAAGCCACATTCTCCCCCAACAACAAACAAGAGTTTCGTATGTTCAGAAGAATTCCATTCCTTCTAAAAATGCTACAGGGAATAACTAATGCATTCTCTGGATCTGAATGAGTGGGCGACCATAACTAACTATAAAAAGTCAGCTTTGTTGCTATTCATATTTTGATATGCTGAGAGACATGTGGTGCCTGCTGTTGCAAGGCTGTCATAAGTTACTGTCTGTCTCCTATTTAGCTCATGCATCTGTTATGCTAATTTCGCTAGCACATACCGGAACAGACAGACCCCTGGTCTCCAGATTTTTAGTTAATCAGCCCAGATGTTGATTTGGACCATGGTCATTTAATCGTTATGTTTATGAGTTTGCTCATGAGGAAAACAGTAGCACGCCCCTGAGATGGAGAGTAGGGCCCAGCAGTTGTTATTCTTGGAGAGCAAGAGACTCTCATTAGGTAGGAATATGAGTGGCACAGCTAGTATGCCACTGAGCCCCAAGTCCAAACCTTCGTCCACCAATTATGGATCTGCCGATGTGAGTGAGTGAGTGAGTGAGTGAGGAAAAGTACAAGAAAATGCCCTTCTGAATTTTAAGTGTGTGTGTGTGTGTGTGTGTGTGTGTGTGTGTGTGCGTGCGTGTGTGTGTGTGCGCGCAACCAAACTGATTGTGTTTCTATGCCAACATAAATTACTTTCTACTCTGTAATTGTGTTTCAGACAAATTGTGTTCTAAGTTAGATGGGTGAGACATGAAAATTTGTCCACATTTTGCAAAATTTTACCGTTAAGCACATTTTCTCTACCCACATTCTAAATATAAAAATAGTTGTGCACAGTCATTCCTGTCTGTGATTATGGGCATTCACACAGTACCCTAAATGAAAATGTCCACCTGCGATCATAGATACAGTACATGAATGGTCATATCTACTGTATTGCCCTTAAAAAAAGCCTGAGTCAGATATGTCCTTGACACATTTAGTGAATATTTCCCAGATTGGGTGGTCCACTGACAGAATCCCCCTTTTTAAAAGAGTTTATTTAAAGAGGTGGCTTTTCTTTCCCAATGTCCTTTCACTCCCATCGGCTGCTGTCAAAACTCCTCTGAGCAGCAGGCTTCTGTGCTCCGACCAGAAAGCAGCAGCCTTGAATTATTCACCAGAAATTTGGGCTCTGCCTTTTAATGGGCAAATATTGAGGCAGCGGATAGGTAGAAAGGATTCTGGGAGGCTCAGAGGAGTGCAAAGAGGGAGAGAGAGAAAGAGAGAGAGGGCAGAGAGAGCAATATTTACTGAAAGAAATGCTGTTTCATGGCTTTTCATTCCGCGCTGTCTTCCCTCTAGTGAACTGTAGGGAAGCACACATGAGTTACTCTTTATTTCGGATGTAACTCACCCTGTCAACATTTGCATGGGCCAAACCAGCTCATGAGTACATTTAACCCTCTGCACCATGATACAATAAAAATATACAGACGGCTAATAGATTTTTTGCTTTAGTGTTCTTAATGTGGTATTTGTAGATACATTTGTGGCCATGTAACAGTTTATGTTATATACAGCTGAGAGAAGAAACAGTGGGTAATGTGAAAATAGTCCCAAACATTGTAAAGCCTCCCATAGAGACCTGACCATACACTATAAAGAAAAATCTGGCATTTTTACAGAAAAAAATAACAAAAAAACACAACAAAAAAAACGTCTCGGATACATATGTAACCCTAGTTCTCTGATAGGGCACGAGTTGCTGCGGGAATGCCCATGCGTTGTGCGTCATGAAACACATATGGAATCAGCCCAATGGAGAGACAGAACGTCATAGGCGGGTGACGTCATCGACCAGGAAATTATAAAGCACCCCAAAAACACAAGCTCATCAGCTTCGGATAGGCCTGAAGGAAGTGCTAACGGGAACTGTTAAATGTGCTATGGGAACGTAAATACCAACGTCGCCATAAAAGCAAATGACGGTCATGTGAGATTTAGCGCACAGAGGATGAGAGCATCTGCGCTCCAGGGTAGAGCTTAAGTCGAAATCATAGAACTTAAGGGTTGGTCCCCCTCCAGGACCAGATCCATAGTCTCCATAATTCCGGTCGTAGATAAAATATTGTACCACAGGCCTGGGAAAGAAGATCTCTTCTAATAGGGACTCACCAGGAAGTACTCTCCCGGAGACTTATAAGGTCCGAGAACCGAATTCGGGCCGGCCAGTATGCAGCTACAATGAGCAAACTCACACCTTACCTCCTGACCCTTTCCAGAACCCCAGGGAGCAGAGCAATTGGGGGAAAAGCATACAGACGTGACCTCGGCCACGTCTGTACCATGGCCTCCAGGCCCAAAGGAACTGGATGTGTGAGAGAGAACCAGAGCTGGCAATGAGTGTTCTCATGAGAGGCGAACAGGTCAACCTCTGCTCGGCCAAACTCTCTCCATATAAGCTCAAGTACTTCAGGGTGGAGCTGCCATTCCCCGGGCCTCAGCCCTTACCTCGCCAGTTTATCTGCTCCCAGATTATCAACCCCAGGAATATAAATAGATCTAACAGAGAGAAATTAATCCTGGGACCATAGAAGAATCTGATGCACCAGTTTAGAAAGAGGGCATGATTTCAGGCATCCTTGGCGGTTGATATAAGAGACCACCAACATATTGTCAGTCCTAATGAGAACGTCTCAGGTTACATCTGTAACCATAGTTCCCTGAGATAGGGAACGAGACGATGTGTCAATGACGTTGTGGGAACACCCCTGCGTGAATGCGCCTGAGCACTTCTGAGCACGAGAATGAGCATCACGGGCAGGTGACGTCATGACCAGGAAAGGATAAAAGCACACCTGGAATCGCCCCGCGTCAGCTTCAACAAAAGCCGAAGCAGTCGATCTCAGGGATGAAGGAAGTATGACAAAGTGACACATCATCTTTTTTTCCTATCTCAGGGAACTATGGTTAAAGTCGTTACCTGAAACGTTCCCTTTCAAGGGAAATTGCGATGCGTCAATGGGAACGAGAATGCCCGAATGCCATACATTTGAGAACCTGTCTGTTATGATGTCAAGACATGAGAACTCTAGACCCCGGGGTATCAACTTCCAAGTCATAAAATCTGACAAAGTGGTGAGGACCAACCAGCTGCGTCACACACCTCTTGAATAGATACTAGGGGTGTAACGGTACACAAAAATCACAGTTCGGTACATACCTCGGAAATTCTCCAACATTAAGATCTGTGAACATAGGTATCCAGTGCTCTGACTGGGCACATGAGGTTGTTTTTCCTGGTCTGAATCTTTGAAGAGAGGAGGACAGAACACCTGCAGAACGATAGGCCTAGGTATGTTGGTTGGAGCCTTAGCCATACCGGGTGCAAACTCAAGGCTTGAAGGAGACACAGACAAGGCCTGGAGGTCTCCTACTCTTTTAAGAGAGAAAATAGCTAGAAGGGACATGGTTTTGGCTCAAGAGGCTGGAAGGGAGCAACAAATAGACCTTCTAGAACCCAGGATGGACAACAAATAGACCTGCCAGATCCCAGGATGGAATTCTGTAACGAACTGCAGGCCTCACTCTCAGGGTGCCACGGAGGAAACTAATAATAAGAGGATCTTTTCCAATAGATAAACCCCCAGAGGGACCATGGTAGGCAGTGATAGCCACAACATAACCCTTCAGAGTAGAAGGGTATAACCCTGACGAGAAACGGTATTGGAGGAACTCAACTATTGAACCAATGGTGCAATTAACTGGATCCCACTGACGTTGAAAACACCAAGAGTTACAACTGAATGTTGAAAGTATTGTGTTTCTACATATGCTGTACAGGTACAGGTATAAAGAATATTTTAGCTCAGGTGGCAAAAAATGTCCACACAATAGAAAAAAGTTTTGCTCAGCAAGAAAAAAAATAGAGGGAAAATCGGTCGTCTCTTATATGAACCATCAAGGGGTCTGCGTTCGCGCCCGTTATGCGAACTGGCTCGCCAGATCCTCATTTGGACCCAGGGGAAGCTTCTATCGTTGAGGGGAATTGATATCCACTAAATCAGGACTGTCTTTATAAAATATCTTCTTACTAAACGGTCTGTACACTTACACAGTTCTCAATGCTTCAGTTTGCATGTAGGGACTCTTATGTTACTGTGGGGCTATTTTTAACCTTGTTAGTGGTATTAACTAGCGATTTCTTTTTACTTATTAAATGCCCCCATTACTAGTTTTAAACAGTTAAACTAAACTAAACAGTTAAACAGTTTTTAGAGATAAAACTCTTTACATTCGATTATCATTAAAACAAATCTCAGAGAACGGTTGACTAGGTACCAATGTTTTATTAGACCAAAGGTTCATTTGCGCCGGAGTTCTCCTTTAACACGGACAGAGTGGAATAAAGAAAGTGTTTAGCAGGATTCATATTTAAAACGGTAAGCACACACTGCTTTGTTTATGGTTTGTGTATCTGCAGCCGGCAGCATCGGTTTCCCCTTTTTTGAATTAAGAATATATACGAATATATCTGCAGAAATAAGACTCAGGAGAATAAATACTGTAACAATAAATACATTTATTGATAGCCCAGCAAGCAATTAAGTTCTTTGGCGTAGGCCCCATCCATAGCTCGCAATCCGAATGTCCGGACTCTGCATTTCCTGCAGGCAGGGGCGCAGCCGACCCCCTGGGAGGTATAGGAAGGGACCATCCTGGTGGTGGTGGCGAGGATGGAAGGGACCATCCTGGTGGTGCTGGGGAGGATGGAAGGGAAGGAACCATCTTGGAGGTGGTAGGATGGGAGGGAAGGAACCATCTTGGAGGTGGTATGATGGGAGAGAAGGAACCATCTTGGAGGTGTTGGGGAGGATGGAGGTCAATGAAAGTGTCAGCATCTGCGAACTCAAACATGTGTAAGTTCCGGTCTTTTATACCGCAAGTATTAGACACGATTGAATAGATGAGAAGGTAATTAGTGACGCAACGATTGAGTCTTCTTGGCAGTACTTAATGCTAAAGCTTCTATTTCTCTCTGTGTGTTTAAGTGCAGCTTTTTACCCCGACAGTCGGCTTTCATCAGCGCTAGTTCGTCGGTGTCAGCTTGGTGTGTTCTAGGCCTAAGGCAACATTTGAACAGTTATGAAACCTCTTATGTGACTTATTTGGAACTCAAGAGATGTTAAACTTTAATAAGCATAAATATGGCATAAACAAAAAGATTTAATTATTTCATTTTTATGATTGATTTTTATCAATACTTTGAATCATAAGCACACGTACAATCAACATTTCTCTTCCTTTATCTGCCACCTTAGATATTTCCCAGGATGCGGCATAATTAAGTTGCCTACCCTCATGTGGAGAGATGAGCCTGTGATGCAATAAAATGCTGCATGCATAAGCAGCTCACTAGGTTTTAGAACAAAGCAGTTGTGTTTTGTGCCTGTTTCTCTGTATGTGTGCAGAATTACATAGCCTATGTGTGAGATGAAATGACTCCAGAGACTGTAGAAATTTGTGTTTAATTCCCCTCGAGTTGCAAATATTGTGTCAAATAATATTAATCTCGAGGTCCAGTTGCTTGCCATGTAGTTGAAACTGCAGGCAGCCAGTCTTTGATGAGCCTACCGGTGGTTTTGTGTTTCTGTAACATCACAGACAGGCGAAGAGAAACCCTGTGCATGCATATCCACCGCACTCCTGGAGACCTGCATTATTCAGTTCTGAAGTCTTCAAAGAACTTAAAGCCTGTCCACAAATCCACGAAGCAAGCAGTTCAGTCCCTTTAAAAAATCCTTCAAAAAGGCACAAGGAACTCCTGGGATTTATTCAAGATGAGACAAAAAAAAATCCAGACAACATTGTTCTAAATATAATTATGCAACAAACTGTGTGTAGCTAAACGTTCTCTGCTACTGCAGGGGTATTTGTTTTAAGTTGACAGCATTTTTGAAAATAATTTGTTTGAAATTTTTTTGAGACAACAGGCAATCTGAATTAAAACGGAGAGGTCTGCAATTCATATTCCACTCGAAGCTAGAGGTGTCCTCACGGTTTTGCTCTGCTATTAATCACTGCTTTGCATTTAATGTTAGACAGGGCCATAGACAGGTAAAATACTAATTAGATTGTTGAACACAGTCAGTCCTGTCATGGTTATGGACATTCACAAAGCAGCCATCAAAAAAAAAAAAAAAAAAAATGGCCTGCTGTGTTCATACCCTTGCCCTTGAAGCACCAAGCAGAGTATAAGGAAGAATAGAATAGAATAGAATAGAATCTATATTTCCATGT
This sequence comes from Pimephales promelas, assembly GCF_988280905.1. NCBI lineage: Eukaryota > Metazoa > Chordata > Actinopteri > Cypriniformes > Leuciscidae > Pimephales > Pimephales promelas. The sequence goes on from NC_142778.1 coordinate 23,898,485, forward strand.
CTTAAATATATAACACAGCAGGTAACATGGCATTATATTTATTTATACATCACTTTTTCATTTATATTTTTTCATTCTCTGTATAGAGATCATTGTTATTGTTTTAAGTAAACTACAATTCAAAAGTGTAAGTATTCTTGTGTAATATATTAAGCCTGTTAAGCCTTTTTTTTTTTTTACTTGGCCTATAAATCTAGATGCACCCTAGCAGCAGCAAATTTTATTTTGCAGCCAGGGTGATCTAGCAACTCAAGTTGGAAAAAACAAACTCTAGTCAGGCCAATCACATCGTGTATAGAGTCTGTCCCTAGACAGTCTTAACATAATGAGGACAGAGTTGCAATGGCTCCCTGCTACTTGATTAACTAACTGTATTTTTCTTTGTACATTTCTAAAATGCACTTTCTGTAAAGCTGCTTTGAAACTATGTGTATTGTAAAAAAAAAAAGGCCATACAAATAAATATAAATTGAATTGAATTGAACTTGAAAACAAAGAATGGCTGCTGCTGGTAAACAGTGAATCAGCTTTAGCCTCAACTCTGGAGCTTTTCTTTGAGAAAAGAACAAAGAATTGCCTTTAAGTTTAAATTATCCTGCCCCACCGCCTGCGGCTACTTAGCCGCACGTCTGCCCCTGCTCTCATGCCTTAGCAGCAGCCTCCAACTAAAGGGCAGCAGTGTGCGGTTCGAGAATGCTACTAAGCCACTTCCTGCACCTCTTGCCCTGTGAAACCAGGTAAGTGTTGCACAGAAAACTCAGACATCGTTGCGGGGTGCCTCCCAGTGAGAGCCTCCAGAGCTGAGTACCTTTGTTCCATCTTACTGCCCCACTCAGGCTATGCCTACGGTTCCTTTGGTCCCGCTTGAACGGTCTCTGCCAGCCTGGTTACCGCTCCCCAGTCTGTCTCGCTGGCTCATTCGGACTAACAGGCTTGGCTATGTGATTCAGAGTTCCCCCAGTGTCCAGTTTCGAGCCATCCACTCCACTACAGCAGGCAATGCCCATTTCTTGCACGTGGAGATCACAGTCCTACTGGCGAAATACACAATAGACCCAGTCCCTCAAGCCGATATGAGGTCAGCGAACTACAGTCCTTACTTCATTGTACCCAAGAAAGGCGATGGGTTACAAACAATCTTGGATCTGCAAGTTTTTAAACAGAGCTTCCACAAGCTACCGTTCAAAATGGTCATGCAGAGATGCATTTTCGAATGCATCCATACCCGAGATTGGTTTGCAGCGATCGACCAGAAGGATGCATACTTTCATGTCTCGATTCTTCCTCGACATAGGCCATTTCTGCACTTTCCCTTCAAGGGTCGAGCATATCAGTACAAGGTCCTGCCCTTCTGCCTTACCCTGTCTCCCTGTGTCTTCACGAAAGTCATGGAGGGGGCCCTTGTTCCCATGGTGTTCGCATCGTCAACTATCTAGACAACTGGCTCACACTAGCACACTCTCGAGATCAGCTATGCAAACACGGGGACCTCATGCTCAGGCACTTCAGCCAGCTGGGTCTTCAGGTCAACTGGGAAAAGAGCAAACTCGCCCCTGTGCAGAAGATCTCGTTTCTCGATATGAAGTTTGATTCGGTTGCACAGACAGAGCACCTCACAGAACAGTGCACTCAAGAATGGCGACTCTATTGGGCTCTATATGAACACCCAGACTTGGTTCCCAGAACTCCTTGTGACAGTCCCTCCCTGGCCGATTCCTCTGAGGAAGGATCTTCTGACTCAGAGACAGGGCACCCTATGGCACCCGCATCCGCACCTCTGGAAACTCCATGTCTGGTCTCTGGACAGGACGCGGAGGTTCTAGGTGACTAACCTCCAGAGGTACTTCACACCATCACTTCAGCACGGGCGCCGTCCACAACACTTGAAGTGGAACCTGTTCATCGAGTGGTGTTACTCTCACCGAGAAGACCCCTAAAGATGTTGGATAGGGTCTGTGCTTTCCTTCTTGCAGCAAGGGTTGGAGCAAAGGCTGTCTCCCTCCACCCTCAAAGTACATCCTGCTGCCATTTCAGCTTAGACTACATAGATGGCAAAACAGTTGTAAATCACGACCTGGTCGTCAGGTTCCTTAGGGGGCGAGAAAATTAAATTCTCCTTGACCCACCTTTGCAGTCAGCAGACTTATAGCGTCTTTCCATGAAGACTTTGCTGCTGGTTGAACTGGCCTCTATCAAGAGGTTAGAGGATCTGCAGGCATTTTTGGTCAACGAATCGTGCCTAGAGTTTGGGCCGGTTGATAACCACATAGTACTAAGATCCTAGCCTAGTTATGTGCCCAACACAACAGTTACACCTTTCTCCAAATTCTCCATTGCAGGTGCACAAATCCTATTCTACAAATTAAGAAATAATGATTGTTCTTAAATTCTTGTTCATATACATATTAAAAAGTGTTAGCCCACAGATACTACATTTAGGAGAGTTTATTTAATTTATTGCAATCAAAAAATTATATCAATTAGTAAAAGCCACAGTTTTAAAGCTTCGCATGATGCAATTTATACGACGAGTTGAAGGTTGCTGTAGCCTACTTTATATAGGTCTACACAAAGTGAATGCCAGCAATCAGTCGGTCACAACGTACGTCTCCATTACATCCCTCAGGAAGCGAGAGTTATCATATGTATCTGAGACGTTCGTAGTTTTGCTGACCAGATACGGCAAAAGTTTAATTTAACTAGCTCCGCTGGTTGGTTATAGCTCTATCCTATTGCGTGCAGAGGGAATTTGAAAGACAACCATTTATCCTGCCCCTAGGATTGAACTCTGCGAATGTTCCCAGACCCAACATCTTGATGTGGGTCTGGCTTCCCAGGCTAGTTTTTACAGTATTTTTGATCAAATACATGCTGCCTTGGTGAGTAAACGAAACTTTTTCAAAAACAAACAAATGAAAAACATTTATTCCAACCTTATTTTGTAAAGTTATTCAATTTTGTCTACAAAATCTTGAGTAACATACTTAAAACATAGTCAAATGTGCCTCTGCTTGTTTAATGCCGACGTGTGACTGTTTAACATGTCTGCACTACATACCAGGCTGAAATTTCCAACATTATTATGAAAAGGATTTTCTTTGGACCAGAGTGAACCATGCAGCTTCCATTCTGCTTTGTAAGGAAATGGAGTTTGCACAGTCATAATTTACAATATACTTCTTAATGCTTATTAATGATCTTGTAAATGGACACGCCAGCAAAACAGCTGTGATAGATTCTCAGCAAGACCAAACGACCATTGATTTAGCATATGTTTGAGTTTGTCTTAACATAAATCCCACAAAATGGACTCCGTGGACTAATGTCGCAATTGCAGTAATCCATAGGACTGTGTCCTTTCTTTCAAATGTCTCACTGAGTATGTTGTACTAATCTGTCAGCATTTTAATAAAGCTGCTTTCCCTCAAGATGTTGGATGTAACTCCTTACAATAATGTCAATAATGACGTCACTCACTCTAACTCCCTCCTGCAAACCAAACAGAAAGACACACACAATCCAATATGAACCATACTGGGTTCATAACATGACCTTAAATAGATATTTCACCCAAAAATGAAATTACTGTCATTGTTTACTCCCCCTCACGTTGTTCCAAAAATGCAATGGCTTTTTCTTCCATATTTGGGGCTCCATATGCACCTTCAATTTTACACCACTTTTTTATGGATGCTTGTTGGGCCATGAAACAATTAAGTGTTATTAATCGCATCCAAAATAAAAGTTTGTGTTTACATAATATGTGTGTGTACAATTATGTTATAAATATAAAATACACACACACATGCATGTATACATTTAAGAAATATTTGCAATTTATATACTGTATATATATATAAAACACATTTTTTCTTATATATGTGTATTTATATAAAAAATAAAAAAAGGTTATTGTGACTTTTTCTCACAATTCCCAAGAAGACTCTCTTCTCAGATTTGAAATATAAATTTGCAATTGCACATAAAAATCTCAATTGCGAGAAAAAAAAAAAAAACTAGCAATTGCAAGTTATAAAGACAAAATTGTGAGATATAAACTAGCAATTGCATAACATAAACTCCGCAATTTCAATAAAGTCTGAGAAAAAAGTCTGAATTGTTTGATATAAACTCACAATTCTGGCTTTCATAATTCTCCGAAATGCAAGATGCAAACTCAAAATTGAGAGAAAAAAAAGTATATATAGTAAAAAAGTATATACAGTGTGTGTATATATATATATATATATATATATATATATAAAATGCTCATCACACATTCATGTTTGGAACAACATAATTCTGAGTAAATTATGGCAGGATTCTCATTTTGTGGGTCGACTATTCCTTGAAATGCTATAGAGGCTGTTGATTGAGAAATCAAAGAATCAGTGCAAAGCTTCAGTTACCTTTTAACAAGGAAATATCCAACCTCCTGCTAGTCAGCTTCCTGTCAGCTTAATTTTATGTGCATAGACCTTTTGTAGTGATACTGTCAGGGTTTTTGCTTTCATCGTGTCAAGCACATGCCACAGGCCAAGCAATGTAGGAGAAAGCCTGCAGTTATTCTGACAACCCTAAACTCCCTTTGGGCAAAAGTTAGAGATAACCTTGAAAGCAGACTGTCAAAAGACATCCTGACGTATGACCTATTAAGAGAACATCCGGCTGCATTATTTTCCTAAACAGGAAAAAACAACACAGCTGAATATTATGAATGCAATATGTGACACCTTGGTGTGCTCAGGTGGAGATAACTGCAGTTGTGATTGTGTCACTGGCCTCAGTGTGGAGAAAAAACGACACACGTGTACATGCATACACAGTCCAGAGGGCATGCGACTCGGATGGCATCGCGCTGTGAAATGGTTTATTATAAGCTAACAGAAAAGTAGATTCAATAAGGGAGCTCAGCTCCTTAATACACAGGGCAAGATACAAGATACACAGGCTCTATGGGGAGGATAAGGAAAATGGCGGGAAGACGGCAGAGGGGTGAATGAAATGAGCACAGACAGGGAGGGGAGGTGCAGAGAGAGAGATACATTAGTTTTATGTTTTCAGCATTACTGCAGTCTTCAGTGTCACGTGATCCCTCAGAAATCATTCTAATATTCAGATTTGCTGCTCAAGTTACATTTTATTTTATTATCAATGTTGAAAACAGTTGAAAATAAGTGCTGCTCAATTTCACTGTTCTTACTGTGCATTTAATTAAATAAATGTACCCGTGGGAAGCATGAGACTTATTTAAAAAAATCATACTGATCCCAAACTTTTGAACAGAAGTGTGTTTTATATGTAAAAAAGTAGTATATATTGTATGCCATATGGTATTCAGTAACAGTATTCTGAATGTAAAAACCATATGACTGAGAAAGAGCACACATCCTTAAGAAATGGGAAGACAGGAAGATTTGGTTGGAGAATGAAATTTTAGTAGACAAAAAAGAGAGGAGAGCCTTGGTACTTGAAAATGTATGCAGTGATGGCACAAACGATTGTTTTGATGGAGGGAACAGATCAAAGTTGTTGGACAGGAAAACGGCAAAAGGCTTTTCGGTGCCAGATGGCTCCCGTGTCGCTGACCAGATACGCTTCTATAAATGGAACAGGTACCCAACAGGTCTAAACACACTCACGGATGCCTAGTTGAGCATAGCTGAACGCAATTCAGTTAAAGACGCACAGCCCCTAACATAGATTTAAATAGGTTTTGAGTTGTGTGAAGTAAGTGATGCAGTGTTTTCTCTCAGTGTTTAACACCTTGCACCCCCTCACCCTCCACGTTGGCACAGTATTGTTGATCACCCATGGATGTGCTAATGTAAACAGTCGTCTAGCAATACGAGTAACTGTGAAGAAGTTTTGTTTTGTTGTTTTGTAGTATAAGAGTATTGGAGATATGTTGGCTCCAGTTTTTGGCCTGAGCAATATTTGGCAGTAATATTACCAGTCAGTGCTTATAACCAGTACATAAAAGTTTTAAACTAGACATATAGTGATATAATCACTTTTGGTTAAATCCAAATATAAATGTACTTAGTTGGAATGATAATCAGTGAGTGTGAGATGTTCAGTTCGTCTAAGAGAAATATTAATATGAGTGAGGATTTCAATCAAACCTCACAGGATGTTTAGTTGGAATGACAAATTATGCAATAAGACAAAATTGAATTTGTTTGTTTATTTTTGCATAGTAAAATACAACCTGTAGCAATAGTTTGCCTCTTTTTTTTTTTTTTTACAAATAATTTTGGAAGATAATTAATTACCTTAACCAAGTTTAGTGTTTTGATTTTTTGCTTCATTTTTAAAATATTTAAATAACATTTTTTACCTCATACTTTTATTTTTTTAAATCAAGTTTAAATTTAATAAAAGTACCTCATACTTTTATTTTTTTAAATCAAGTTTAAATTTAATTAAAGTAAAATTTAAGTAAAATTTAATTAATTAAAGAAAATATTGACACCAAACTTTTGAACTGTGTGTGAAACCATCATTGACTGATGTAATTTAATATTGCTGGTAGACCATTATACAGTGTATGTAGTCAAACTGATTTTTATATATATATATATATATATATATATATATATATATATATATAGGCTATATTGTATTATATTATATTATTTTATATTAAAAACAAGAAGTTAGACAAATAGTTTGAATTGCATTCCATTTAATCATAGTTCCTTAAATTCAAGTTCAGTACAGATTCAAAATCAATCAGTTCAGAGTCATTCTTAATTCCTTTGTGAATGAGACACAGCCTTAATACCTTTGCACTGAGCATGCATGGAAAGCGTGTCAGTGTGGCTGTCCTTCTCTATCAGAGCTCAGCTTCTGGCTCTTGGCTTCAGTCTTCTACGCTGGGCCCTAGAGTACCAGTTCAAGTTGAGATTACTCCACGCTCAGGGCACACGCTGCCCAATTAAAACAGAGATTACTGAGAGCCCAGCTCATGAGACTCCAGCCTCCTCTGAGGGTAGACCTTACCGCAACGAGAAACCTGAGCTTTGTCTGCCTGCCGAGAAGCAAGCAATTACAAGCATACTTACAGTGAATCCATCCTAATGAGGACGCCAAATTGAGGTCCACAGCGGAAAGTCCAGTTGCAGTCGCATTACTGCTGAATCAGATCTTCTAAGGTTGAGGAGTAGTCTTGCTGCATGGTGACTTCAAAGTCTGCTCTTTTGTGTGTGAGTGGACGGAGTGAGACAAGAACTTATTTTGTGCAAGAATTCAAATCCCAGTGCAGGGACTTGATGGGAAAGCAAAATCTCTTTTTATTGTAAAACAAAAATGCTCTTTTTTTACATTCTAGAGGAGAGCTATAAAGCTGAGTAGTTCACAACAAAACAATAAACAATGACCCCAAAAAAAGAGAAAAAAGCATTTGTTCTGATATTCTTTGGGGGAATAAATGGAGTGTTTTGTTTATGCTCTGCAATTTCAGGCAAACAAATTTAGCCCAAGAAATCTGAACCCAATGTGCTAAATGGCTTGAACACCCAAGCAAACTAGTAAAGAGCAAAGAAAGAAATATAACTAATGGTGCCTGCTTACACAAGCAATCTGCAAAAGAAGGCCACTTTATGCTTTTTTCATAATCAAAATACAAACATGGAAATTTGTGTATAATGATGGTACGTAGTATGTTCCGTATAATGATGTAGCTGAGTCATGATTGATTGTTGACTTTGAAACAGGAATATTTTAAGTGAGTGATTTATTCTCAAGCTTAACAGATCCCAAAACAAACACTTTAACATTGAGGAGTGAGTAAAATCATTGACCCTACTACAAACTTAATGAAAGAATATAAGCTCTGTCTTTTTTCTTCTCAAATTGAGTTTGTTGTGAAAGTGAACACCCTTACTTGCATTCTTTCAACCTTGTAATTGGTTGATGCTGAATAATTAGTAGCTCTAATTAATTACCAAGAGCAGAGTGAGGAGATATTCCATTGAGATGTCAAGGTCACCACTGTTGTTTCTCTCCATCCTGGAATAGAGCTGCTTGCAATAGACCCCTTTTCAGGTAAACATGGTGAACTTTTTCCTGGGCGGAGCTTAGGTGGAGGCAGAACGATCCCTTTGGCCGCTTCACTAACGCTAGTTAGCAAGTATTGTTAGCTTGTTTTTTTAACAATGACTGGAGGAAATCCGATTTTATCTTAATGTGTAAGGTGTCTAGGACCGCGATTGTTATTTCCAAAAGTTATCTTTAACGGACGGAACCAGATTGGCCAACCCGTAGCCGTCTACACACTCACTCAATGCAAGGGCGATCTGACAGGATTAACGTTACGTTACCTCAGGTGAGTGGCCTGACTTCTACACCTACCTTATAGAGAAAACGATCATAAAGAGAAACTGAGGGCATATAAATCTTTAGATGCCTATATGATCCTGTACAAGACGAGCCAGCGCCGAGACGACAACAATATAGGCTAAAGAGTGATATTACGGTGCGATTTTAATTATGTGAATATTTTCTAGAAATAAAAATTCCAGATACAGCATATTCATTTTTCATCAATTCTTGCACCAGACAACACAACAAGATGACATTTAATAATAGTAACAGTAATTTAAGCTCCTTATTATGTAGCCGAATCTGTGCTGGTTTGTATTGGCCGCCTCCAGTTTTCACTTTGTTTTGCCTCCAGCTAGTGCCGTGACGTAACTGTGACGTCAGCGCAAAAGGGGTCTATAGAAAGGCCTTAATCAGTTGATCCAATGTCAGGGTGCACCTGTGTTCATTTACTTCACCCCTGTAGGACATCCTGCATGGCAGATTGTTTTGGACAGTGTTGTCTTGTATATTAGGTTTCATCCTTCGTATAGCATGTATAAATTCTTTAATTTGTCACAGTAGAGCAATTTGCTTTGTTAGAGTTTTCAAACCGTGGGTTCTTTCAACCTAATCACACTAAATGCGTCTTTATAGCACGCATGTGTATTGTCGTGTAATTTATATGCTAAAGTGAGTTTTTACGTGCATATGATGCGCATTGGTTGGTTAGGGTAGGTTTAGGTGTGGGGTGGGGTGCGTGTGTATTATACGTTTGGGTAGAATTAGTGGTGTGGGGTGCGTGTGTGTATTACACGCAAATGAACTGCGTATCAAATGCATGGGAAAACTGCGTCTCATATGCACCATTTTCATTTCACCATTTCTTGAAGAGAGTTTCATATTTTGTTCTACAACATCAGTTGAACATAAATCTAATGTGAATTCTGAATCTGTTTTGTGCTTTTAAAAATGTTAATACATTAGAATTTACACATTAGAACTATTCACTCAAGGATGTGGATTTATGTGCTTGGCTTATCGGACAGCCTGAATAGTAGAAACTTGTTAGCAACTTCAACAGTTTCCAAATTCATGTTTAACTCTATTTTCACAATGTATCCTAATGATGTTGTTTTCAAACACTCATATATAATATATATATAGCTTTTTTATTTATTGTAATTCTTAATAAAATAACGTATCATATCTGCCTTCTTCTAATCAACAACCCAATGATTATTTATTTTCTTATTAATAATACATTTCACTTATGTCAAAACACTGAGGAAAAGATTTAACACTGAATCCTTTTCATCACATCTATGACAATGACTGTAATTTAGTGTATATTGTAAAACAAATTTAACAAAAAAATGTAGAATAAAACTGTAGAACAAAAATTAGCATAGACATCAATTTAGCCATGAATGGAAAACGTTTTTTGACAAATTCGGAAGAAATTCCATAAGGAACCTATTTGGTGAACTAACCCTCTGGGTTGTAGATTGACATTATAACTGCCCAGATAGCATGTAGTACATATGTGTCATGGGTGAAAAAACTCTTACAGTGCGATATAGGTTATTATGTGATGTCATTTTTATTAAAACAATATAAAAAAACGTCTGTATTAAGGAAAAAATGATTGATAAACACATATTTGGGAAGTAATTAAATAACAATTGCACTGATAGAAAAGTGCTTGTATATTTGAAATTTTGATTCAGTGGATCAGTGATTCATCATCTGTTTACATTCATTGCACCTTGAAGGGGTGAGGGCCATCCTGTCTTTCATTGGAGGTTATTTCTAATAGGCCAATTATGTGGTAAATTAGACCAATTATGCTTTATAATCAACATTTTTGTGCAACCGCTTCTCATCTGTTATATTGATCTCCTGGTTACCTAAAAGACCTTTGGATTTCTCTAATGTGAATTTCTTTCAAACCGTAAATGTAATAATTGAAAAGAAAAATAAATAAATAGACAGAATGGAGAGCAAAGGCACTGTGTTCTAATCCATTACGCTAAATAGAAGAAAGGATAACACACTCCTCTGAATGCATTAAAAAGAAATGAAGCATATTGATTTAAATTAAATGAATAACTGATTTCACGCCTCCAGAATAGCTAAAAAGAGCTGCGAGGGAAAATGGGTTTTTGTATGGAGGCAAAAGAGCAATAGAGGCTTGTTAGAGAGTGTGGAGGAGCCAGCCAGCAGTCATGTGTGACACACAGTCCCAGCGTTCCTCCCTGCGGGGCGCAGTGGGGGGACTGTGCGAGTGGTGAGCGTTATGATGCTGGTGGGGGGTCTGTATTGAAGCTGCAGGCAGAAACACAGACAACTCAACACTGGCAGGGTGCTCCCATACGCATCCGCATATGTTCGTGTCACCTGTAGGGGGTCTCGGGGTGCACACAGCGCTGGCAGATGAGGAAGAAGAGAAGGATGAGGCATCTCACTCTCTGCATTCCTTCACTGGGTGGGTCTCAATCAGCACCCCAGCTTCCGAGGTCTTGAACTAGCATATCGTGTGTACAAATTTGGGCACTGGTAAGGACAGTACGGATAATGGTTCACTCAACCCGATCACACTAAATGCGTCTTTATAGCACGCATGTGTATTGTCGTGTAATTTATACGCTGAAGGGAGTTTTTACGTGCATATGATATGCATTGGTTGGTTAGGGTAGGTTTAGGTGTGGGGTGCGTGTGTATTATACATTTGGGTAGAATTAGTGGTGTTGCACGCAAATGAATTGCGTATCAAATGCACGTGAAAAAGTGCATCTCATATGCACGTAAAAACTCATTTTTGCTTATAAATTACACAACAATGTATAGAGAGATGCTGTTATAGAGATGCATTTACGTAAGAACAGGCTGGTTCACTACACATTGGGACACTCATGACTCATAACACCATCCTCATTTTACACCATCAATACTAATATTTTACTTTGTCCAGAAAGCTTATTTTATTTCATTTTGCAGGTTTTTCTCTCCATAGTCGACAACGACAGAATCCAACAGTGTGGTGGGCAAAGGTATAATGAATGTATAGTATTAAATAATCCCAAAAAAAGCAAAAAACGCATGGTAGAGATGGCAAGTAGTACAGCAGCTGCTGTAAAAAATTCGCCCCCTCACAGTTGTCATGAAGGGCAAATTTAGCTATATAGACCAAAACTACTTTTTACTCAAGGATGTAAACATAATTTTGTATGCTGTAAAGTTGGGCATTGTAACATGGGGGAGATACAGTTCTACCAGAAAGGCACGGGAGATAAAATTATGTAACAAAGCATCCATTTATTGACAGCCCAGCAAACAATTTTTGCAAAGTTCTTTGGCGTAGGCCTCGTCCATAGAACGTAATCCGAGGGTATACTCTTAGAAAAAAGGGTTCTATATATGTAGCATAGGTTTCTTTACTCAACTCCAAAGGACAAGGACATTTATTGCTAAAAAAAGGTCCTATGATGAGAAGAAAGAACCCTTTTGGCACAAAGGTTCTTTAAAGGCTATTACATTATTCTGCAACATTTTGTAGAATGCAATTAAATTATTGTTTATTAAACTGTTGTAACTTAATATCACATTTAATCACATTTTAATATAACACTCTTTGTCTTATATTGATTAATTACATTTTTAACCCACATATCTTGAATTTTGTGATTATTCACATGCATTGCATTTTAGGGGTTCCAAATACGTAGCGCTTTAGAACCTTTTAAAGATGAACTGAACTGAAAAATTTCGACGTTGAAAACGTGTTGTTTATGACAATTAAAAGTAAATTACACTAAACATTTTTTTAAAATATATATTAATATAGCTTTTTTAAGCAACGCAAAATTGCGCTTGTTTGCGCTGGCAGTTCCGATGACGTCACTGGCATGGTAGGACCCGCGGAGCGCCATAGACAACAGCTGTAGGTCCTGTATACACAGACGAAAATGAGCACTTTTAACGGCATGGATTACGCATTTGAGCCCGTGAGGGACAGGCCGGTAGTGTCTGACTACCACCACATGGAGGACGATCAGTTTCAGGCTTCACTTGCAGTACAGGATCGATTGGGGGGAAGTGACTGTGGGCGCGAGCGCTGTGGAGCATAGACACTGCACGGAGACGATCTGTTGCAGAGAGGTCAACATGGACATTTATTGATCGGCGAAAAATGCATCACCATGCACCGTTCATTTCGGATGCTGTTCGGTGAGAGAAACGTGTTGAAGGAGGCTATGCTGTCTCTAATGGATGTCCGAGCTGAGACGCGAGCGCCCCATAAGTAACAGGGTATTTTACGAATAGGTGACGGCTGGGCTAACTTGTTACACTTTTCTCAGATTGTTTAGATTAACCGCGTACTGGCAGTTCACTCTATGGGCGAGGGTGCATTTAGGAAGGAGAAAATCCCATCCTTTACAGTAAACTATACATCAGGGATCTTTTCCCCCTCACCCGAATATCAAGGATTCGAGTAACGTTAACGTGATGCATTGAACTTGTAACTTGTGTAAATAAAACATTTCATGCATTGTCAGACGTTTCATGTACTCATTGACGAAAGTACACATCTCTAAATAGTGTGTCGCTACAAAATCTGTTTCCTCAGCCATGTCAGCTAGCCTCAGACTGTTTACAAGCTACGGCTGTTCTGCTGGTGCGGGTAGGCAACGGAGTGGCTTACCATGCCAGTGACGTAGTCGAACGTTGAAATCCAACATGGCGGCGCCCGTGTAACAAAAACAACACTTTTAATGTACCATTTTATCCCTTTTAACAAATTCTGCCATTTTAAAAATTGTACCAATGAGAATAAATAAAATACATCTGTTATATCACCTTTTCTCAAATTTCAGTTCAGTTCATCTTTAAGGTTCTATATAGAACCTTTGCTTCTAAGAGTGTAGCGGATCAGCATTTCCTGCCTGGAGGCAAAGGCAGGGGCGCAGCCGACCCCTGGGGAAGTATAGACAGGACCATCCTGGAGGAGGTTGTCGTGTCGGCATCTGCGAACTCAAACATATGTAAGTACCGATCTTTTATACAATGAGAATAAGAACGTGATTGGATAACCTGAAGTTTAACGAGTGACATGGTAATTAAGTCTTCCTGGCAGAACTCATATTTGACTCACTTTTGCCTCCAGCCTCAAGCGGCCAGTCGATGAATTGCAGTTTAATTAATTTCCGTGTTGTTTTCAAGAGAGAGACGGGGAGGTTGCCGCTTGTTTGGCTCACATGATTTATGTTTTGCGCTTCAGAAATTCTGTCAAGGAAACATAGTGAGATTCGATGCTTTCTGGTTTTCACGGTGCATTGTGGGACTTTTTAGGGGCCGAATGTTTTCTGGAAGGATTTCGCGATTGAGACTAGAGAGCTGATTGAGACGTTGCTGTCTCTCTTTTCTCTCCGAGTTTTTTTCTTTTTCTTTGTTGATTAATCAGTTTATTTCCTTTCCTTTCTACTTCCTGTCCCTCGCTTTTTTCTATTTTCACTTCCCAAAGGGTACAATTAGGATGACTAACAATGAACTAGTTCCAAATTAGTTCTGTCAGCATGCTAAAAATATGTTTTAAAAAAGGCACCAGAAACATAATTCATATTACTCAGACAAGAAAACATAAATTGTAAATTGCGCCATTATTTTCAATGATATATGGTAGTCTGTGAGTCTGAGCCAGAATATAGACCAGACATAAAACTTCAAATTTGATCTCTCTGTTTTTTTGTTTTTTTTTTGTTGTTGTTTTTTTTGTTTTTTTCACTTTTGTTTTTATCATTTTGTTTTGCTTTGCCTTTGTTTTATTTATTTATTTTTGTTTCGTGAACTTTTCCTTTTTTATTTGATAAGGAGTATTATGGTGCTTTGCTGTGTATTTTTCTTTTTTGTCTGCTTTCATTAACTTGGTTCGCTAGATGGAACTGTACTTATTTCATCAATAATATAAACACTACAGTGCATGTCAGACCTGAACACCATGTGACTAAAAGAGCAAGTGAGATGGAGGAGAAAACTGTTATTGAAAGGCATTAAAGAGGTCCTGCTGATTTGTTAACCTTCATAGAGGACTGCTCAGTATCACTGATGCTTTTCCTGGAAACCCTAACTGTTTTTGATAAGGATAGGAGGAAACATGCAGTGTGTGTTTTCAATCTCGTTCTGGTGGGGTACATATAATAGTCAATGTTTGTAGGGCACTGTGTGTGGTAGATGTGAGTGATATTGATCTTTTTGTTTATGGATCTGCCATTCTTTGCTCTTCTCATTTCTATTTCAAAGGGAAAAAATAGAACAATATCAATGACAGTAAAGGCTGAGAACAGAAATTTGGGGTGAATCATCTGACATTAATCACGTGGAAAAATTAATGTCACATTTTTATATTCTAAATAAATAAAATAGAAAAAATCTATTTAACATAATAAAAAACAGTTTTTGGATTTTTATTTATTTTGTACGTATTATTTTTTCATGCTTCCATGTAAATAAATTTCCTCCAGAGGTTAGGAACATTCCTGGATGTTTATTGATTGTTTGTTTGTCTGTTGTTGTTTTTTAATGTGATTTATATTATTGATATTATCAATATTTAAAAAATATATATATAAATAATTGTTTGTGTTTAAATCAGAATAAACTTTTTCAAAAGTTTTTTTTTTTTTTAAAGTAAACCATATTTAATAGTTGTTGTTTTTTTCTTTGTTTTTTCACAATAATCTAAACAACTTTTATTGTCTTGACAAAATGTAATTCATTCCTGGTTTCGAATTCATTGTATTTCTAGATAGTGAACTAACCTGAAGGATGCTGGTTAGTTTGCTCTGCGAGAAGGCTAAGGCAAATCACAATGAGCTGCTTAACATAAACTCAAGGCTAGAAACAAAAGCACATTTTAGGAGACAGTCACTCCCAGAACCCAGTAAATAAACAGCTCTTAAACCACATGTTGTCAAAATGTCAGGACTGATAGAAAGGAGAAGCCCAGGGCTTTGTGTGTGTGTGTGTGTGTGTGTGTGTGTGTGTGTGTGGCATCCTCACGTCTCTATTGCAACAGGGCCGCAGGTGTCATCCTAATCATTTTAAGCAGCACACATACAAACATAGATTGCATTATTTATTCAGAGAGGAGTCATATTCCTGATTTAGAGACGGAATAGGAGCAACCCGAACACCTGTCTCTCACTCAAAATAGAACAAAACAGAATACCTGTCTTTCACACTCCAAAAAAAAAAAAATCCCAAAATTGCATGCACATATACAGATCCTGTCACATGCATGATGATGCACAGGTTGTTTGGGTTAGATAACTGTATTTCTTCCTTGTTAATTTCCACTGTTTGACATTGAATGGGAGCAGTGTGTGTTTTGGACATTCTGATTGTCCCTCTCTCTTATACAGTACACACATGCTAGCATTTACGGGTAAATAAGACAAATGCGTTTGACATTACACTTTGTGAAACATGAGCAGCACTTTATTTAGCAAAATAATGTGTGAGCATTTGACACTGAAGGAGATAAAAAATCATCGTGCAACTCCGCTAAACTCCAAGTTTCACAGAGGACAAGTTTAAAGGATGCCAGGTTATATTTAGCTGCCTCCGAGTGTTTGTTTCACAGAGTGAGGGATGGCCTAGATAGAAATGAGGAGGAAAATACATAATGAGAAATAAAGTAATCAAGACAAGCAAAACTGAAAAAAGGTTTGACAATTGTTTCGAAGTCCAGAAAATTCACGACTCCCCAAAAGACTTTCATTGATTCTAAAAATGGACTGAATGTAGTACCATATCAGGAGCTAATATAAAAAGTCAACAAATGTTGTACCTACTAAGACTGTGTCAGCATTTTTTTTTTTTTTTTTTTTTAGAATCTAAATCTAAGAGATTATTTTTGTCTTTGCAAACCTGGACACATACACAGAAACACTCAGCACTTTGTTTGACCCCAGTGATATTGCAATGCCTGTGTCCTATATGCTGATGAACGTCCTTCTGGGAAGGTGCAAGGATGGAGAGACAGATGTGATATATAGAGATGATATTGCTTAAAACCATAAATATTGTGCTTTTTCTCAATGAGTGGTCTTTTAGAGAAAATATACAGGCTTGGTCTGTGTTCTTGAATGACTTGAATCCACATAATCATCAGATGGGGGGTCATTGGGTTGTTTATTTTCATTTTCCAGTTTACGTGCATCTCCAGATTCATGTCCATCAATTGTATCAAAATCCATAACAAAATAAAATAAATAATAATAATTACTGTTCCCATTTTGGACAGCGTCCATGACATCATAAAATTTATAGTTATGGTCTTTCTTGGCTGGTGGCATTTCTGAAATAATAATAATAAAACAAATACGATATTTTCTGTACCCCAATACCACATTTCACAGAATTCACACAATACTGCTTAGCTAGCTTATTGTTCCCTATACTTAAAGGGTTAGTTCACCCAAAAATGAAAATTAAGTCATTAATTACTCACCCCCATGCTGTACCAACCCCGTAAGACCTTCGTTCATCTTCGGAACACAAATGAAGATATTTTTGATTAAATTTGAGAGCTGTATCCCTACCACATAGGCTCCTAAAGCCTAGTTCACACTACATGATTTTAAAATGTCGGGCTGAACTGTGCAGTTTACACTGCATGACTTGCTCTCAGTGAAATCATGAGTGTTCAAGTTGTTTAGCTGTTCACACCACACAACACAGCGTGATTGATCCACAACAGGAGGTAACTCACTACACGAGTTAACAACGCACTACATAGAGATACAACCACGATCGGATGATAAGAGCATATCATTTGTGACTCAATGAGAGCTGTTTCAGTACTATAGTACGGTCTAAATCCTGAAAATAATCAAACAAATAACGAGTTGACAACAACACGATTCTATCTGGTCTAGAAACCATGTTTTGTCACGAAAAACCACGCAATAAAACGAACCAGAAATGACGCGAAACTGCAGAGAAGAACACAACACGCGAATATGGACGTCAGACAGAAACTAGTGCTGCACACTGTTTGCTCGACGATATGCTCTGAGAAAAAAAAAATGCAAAAAAGAAAAAGTAAGATTTACCTGGTGTCCTCAACCCATGCGTTGCTATGATTGGCTGTACTCATGACATCACTGAGATTGAGTCGCGCGACTGCTCGAGATATCTAGCATGCTAGATATTTTTCTGAGCTCGGTGACCTGTCTGCGAGCTGTCTTTGATGCGTTGTTGGCTCTTTCACACTATCGGATTGGCGAGCGTTAATCGTCCGCTAATCGCCCGCGATTTGCACGCGATAACACCCTGACTTGTCGGCGACTCAACGATTTGCAAATCGGGCTTAAATCGGGCTTAAAATCACGTAGTGTGAACTAGGCTTAAGGGAATGACACTTGACGGCCCAGAAAATCAATGAAGAAAATGTTTAAATATTCCATGTGACTCAACTATAAGTTAATCAAGCGACGAGAATACTTTTTGTGCGAAAAAACAAACAAAAATAACGACTTTATTAGACTATTCCTTTTCTTCCTTGTTGGCCTGAAACGAGAATATTTCAACATTTTCTTCATTGACTTTCTGGGCCGTCAAGTGTCATTCCCTTAGGAGCCAATGTGGTAGTGATACAGCTCTCAAATTTAATCAAAAATATCTTCATTTGTGTTCTGAAGATGAACGAAGGTCTTACGGGGTTGGTACAGCATGGGGGTGAGTAATTAATGACTTAATTTTCATTTTTGGGTGAACTAACCCTTTAATACCACACACAGGGGCGTAGCACCAAATTCTGGGCCCTGTACACTCTCAATGTCAATGGGCCCCCTACACATGGCATTGTACGATGCGGGTTAGCAAAGTAAAAATTCAATTTTGAATGAAATGTATTTTTTTAATTATTTGAATATAAACAAATATAAACAGTGTTTAAATAATAAAATCAGATTATAGTAATGACTGGTTCTTTCATTCACCACCTGAATTGATGCATTTGGCCTACTTGTGCTCAAATACCTTTAAACCTTAGGCTACATCGGTTTTGTGTACTAACATTTTGATCCATGATACTGATGCAAGTTTTAAATGAAAAACATTTATTTTTAAATAGGAGAACACAAGAACACGAGAGACAACTGTACCCTCAGAAACCAGGTTAAACTGATGCTACCAACTTTCTCAGTTGGTCGCACCAGCATTTGATTTCGTCGCGGTTATTTTTTATTTTTTTTGCTACATGCCATGGGATTAATCAATGCATGCCGATGAATAGTGGTTTTAATGGACCAAAGCCAGCAAAGGCTTACCATAAATACCTGTAATATATTAATTATCATTGCCAAATTTCAGGATTTTCATGGATTTTGGACAGTAATTTTAATCTGTAATTTTAAGAATTTTACATTTGAATTACATTCAATCTATCTATTTACATTTGAATCATAATCTTCTGTGTCTGTCATTTTTCTATTAGTATCATATTTCTATCTTTTAAAAATCATTAAACATTCAAATGTACATTACATTTTAAAAGATTAGAGTATTACAACAAGCTAAAACAGATTTTTCGTTATCAAATTTTATAAGTTAGTTCAAAAATCAGAAATCTCACACTCCTTACCTCCTGCATTTTGTAATAATTTGTTTCCTGAGACATTTTCATTTTTATATTTTTATTCATGAATTCGTAATTGGCGTGTTCCACCATCAGTGTGCAATGCGCGCGTGACGTCTATGTGTCTTGCGGAAGAACACTGTTGCCGGAGCTACTTCTCTCCATTAATGTCTATGGCGAGTCACGCAGTCACTGGGCAACTTCGCATCCGAGTCAACCCCGGGAATCTGGGATAAAAAAATAGTCCGAATATAAACACTTATAACAGGCGTAGTGATTCAGGATAAGTCAAAAACACGGTTTGGAAAATGGATTCATGATGTAGCCTACTCGTTCGTTTTGAACATAAGTTACGGACTGCAGTCTGCAGCAGCTGATACAACGGTCGGTGTTCTTTTGCGCGAGCGTCCACTCGTATGCGACGCGACCACATCACATACAATTTTAACTCGCACAATCAAATTCTCAAAAAAATGGTCGCATATGAGACCAATTTGGTCGCAGTCTGGAACCCTGCATTAGCAGCAGCTGTCTGGAGTTGACTAAGTTACGTTAACTTTAATTGGATGTAACGTTAGGTGCATATAGCAAACTCGGTTCACCTTTTGGGAAGAAAGCAGTCATCAGCTGCTTCCCCGCATTCTGCCTCCTATCTTTTTCTTTCCTCTCTTTTTTTTAAAGCCCGATTTGGGCTTTTTGCACAGCATGATCAGATCAGGCTCCCGTTACAGGCTCTAGACTCACTGCGTTATTACTTGTTTGCCGCCCGCTGCGTCTATGGGCGGTCGACGCGTTGCGGACTAAACCATTTGGAAGGGGGTCCAGAGTGTCTGGCACTGAGTTCATTTTGGTCAATATTTTTTTTAATTATTATTAATGACATCAATTGGAGGGCCCAATTAATTCTAATTAGGTTTTAAATTTATTTTTTTTTTAAATTGGTGGGATTTCAAAGGGCCCTCTCCCTAGACGGGGCCCTGGGTAGTCAGGTCCACTTTTCCCCCCACTACCACGCCCCTGACCACACATATAACCCACATTTCAGAACATTATCACCTGTCCCTCCTGCTTTAATGCGAAGAAGATGAAGATATAACACAGGCTTTATTCACAACACAGAATAAGATAACCAGCATGCGAGGCAGCATGTAAACATAATACCGGACAATGAATGAGAACTCAAGAGGAACTTTAAAACACAGTGATGATGAGACAATGATGAACAGCTTTGGTGATTATGTAGGTGTCCATTTTGACTGATCAGTGGCAGGAATAGAAAGACAAAGAAACACGTGCTGACTGGAGAAAAAAAATGAAAGTCCTACTGAATACAACTAAACATGCAGCAAGCAGATATTTGGGGAAACAAAGTAAAAATGAAAACAGAACCAGTTAAGTATACAGTAGTTTTTAAATGATAAGATAAAGTCAGTTTCAAATATTGCTACACAAATACTTTTGAATTCTAAATTAATAATTGATTCCCTAGTTCAACTTATCATTTGATAATCATTAAATTTGGATTAAAACTCAAAATTGTAACAAAGAAGACAATTAAAACTTCATGTTCTTGGTGTGAACGGCCTTAAGAAATTAATTTCCTTGTGCAACAATTCAGCATATTAGAATGATTTCGATGGATCATTTGACACTGAAGACTGGAGTAATGATGCTGACAATGGAGCTTTACCATCAAATGAACACATTAAATTTTAAACTAGATTAAAATAGATTATTATTTTGAATTTTAATACTTTACAGTATTTTTTTACCTTATTTGTGGTCAAATAAATGCAGCCTTGTTTAGCATAAGAGATTTCTTTCTCATAAGAGAAAGAAATCTTACTAACCCAAGTTGTTGAGGGTATATTTGATAAATCTGTGCAAGTTTGGGATTTTTGTGTGTGTGTGAGTGTAAATTCAGTGTATTTGTGTTTTTATTGTATTTTGACATTGATGGTTGCGTGTGTGCACTCCCATACCTCATGTTTTGCTCTCTCCAGCTCCGGCATGTTGAGTAGTTGTGATGAATTTGTAGTCGCCTTCTGTCAGGTGGAGACCGCTATAGACTGATCTCTGATCAGGAGAGGGACACAGGGCATCAATCTCCCCCTATGCTGATGGGTCCCACTCAAGTCCTACCCATAATTACCGAAATGTTAACAGTGACGCCCTGCTCATTAGGGAACAACTTCCTCTAACATTAATTCCTTAATAAGAAGATGCAGAGTGGAACATCATTTATATAAAATTAGAGTATCAGCCTGCGTCAGAGATTAATTTTAGTTTTAGCTTTAAGCGCGGAGGCGTTAACCACCCATTAATATTACTGATTTTTGCACCTGAGAAAGACAAAGACCCTCCCTTAATGGCCCTATTAAGTGCGATGGGGCCCTACATTGTAAGGACCCTTGCACAAAGAATGAGATTTAAAGGGTAAATCTCAACCTGAAGAGGGGAGAACGTTTTTACTCCATACACCCCAGTCTTGCATATCATTAACTCAAATAAGTTGTTTAAGATTGTATTACCCTTTAAGTTTAGGATTATGTATTTTGTGACTGTTCCCCCAAATGAACCAAAATGTTAAAGGTACATTTTGTGATTTTTAGTGACATCTAGCAGTTCGGTTGTGAGTTTGCACTAAAGGCTCAGCCCACTGCTCACCCCTCCCTTTCGAAGAAGCTATGGTGGCTAAAACGGGACAAACATATTGTCGTCTGAGACAGCAGAGAATAGCCAGAGTAAGCCAAGAGTGTGTAACATTGTCACCGTTTCTTTACCACAGTCCATTATAAACCACATCATTGATACAGTTTACAAAGCCATAGTCAGGTGAGGATCAAGGGTCTTAATATATAATATAATAATATCAATCAGCTGATTGTCTCACAAACATAGCCAGCACATTTCTCCCCATAGCAAACACATAATAGCCTACAGCGAGGGAAAAGAACCACGTGAAACTATGAAACTATTTATGTATTTTTTCTAACAAGGTAGTAAAACTTTAGCTGGCTAATATGAACCGTTACTATGGCTGAGCTGGTTAAAGCGTAAAGCGTTGTTCATGAGCGAAAAGGTGCGGGCGGAAAAAATGACATGATTGTAACAGTACGCACACCTCCTCATCCCCTAGACACCATTTACTTACATTTTGAAAACTCTTCGTGATCCTTCCGCTATCGACGGGTTGGTGACTCCTGTAACATACTGTTTTACGGTCAATGACAAGAGTACTAATCAGCTGTCTCACGAATGTAACCAGAACATTTATCCCCACATAGCAAAGCCATAACACAGCGAGGGAGAAGAACTAAATTACATGAAACAACTACATTACACCACTCACAATGGAAGTTTATGGCTAGCTTCTAGGTTTTTGCGGCTTCTCTTTCAAGGTATGAATGAAACAAGCTCTGTAGCGATGTTTGTTCACGTTCGGCTACGGTAGAAACATGACGTCACAATATGTCGACCTTATAGAAGGGGGTGGCCGCGGTTATGTAGATATAAATGTCTCATTCTAAGGTAATAAAAACATTGCAGTTTATTAAGTACGTTCTTTATACACCATTGAAAACATAGTTATGGATGGCATATTGCATTTCTGTTAATAGATACTCAATTTTTTACACATTGCACCTTTAATCTTTGCATTCATTCTATTTCCAATTGCTTATTTCAGCTGAAAAATCAACCACATCCTGACTGCATTGTCCCATATGTCCCACCACCCCATGAGCGATGGTGGCGGAACGCTTTTAGGGACAGACGAGTGTGTGCGTCTGTGGACTCGTGATGGTGTGTGTCACCGGGTGATGGATGCCACCCCAGTTCTGTCAGCCTTCCACTAGGCTGACAGCAGCAGACTGCAGCTGCCCTCCCAGGATGCAGTTCTGCAGTAGGGGGTCGGATGGAGTGTGTGTGCTGGTTTGTGGTGTCATAAGGAGCCAACGCCTGATCCTCTGAGCCTAAAACTCTCTGTGCAATCTCACTACCCACAGTCAGCTTTCTCTGCTTTTTGCTGCCAACTTGCACTTTAGGGAAATCTAAACTTTGAGTCAGAGTCCCAAAAACTCTTATTGAAACAGCGTGGCCTCTCCAGTGGATGCCACTTCGAGTGCCATAGGGCCTTGTTTTCAATTTCATATAATTGTCTGAACTGCAGTGTCAACACTGGCCCAGAGTAAAGTTTGTATGGGTTTCACGGTTTTGTTTAGCTGCTGGTTAGCTTGTCTGTAGTGTTGCAGCTTTAAGCAATGGCTGTATTTTCAATGTTGCCAGGCAATGATTTAGAGAATCTACTGCAATCTCTGCCCTTGCAAAATTTTCAGTTCTGACAGAAGGACTCGGGAGATAAAATTATGTAACAAAGCATCCATTCATTGGCTGGCCAGCAAGCAATTATTCATAAAGTTCTTTGGCGTAGGCCCCGTCCATAGTTCATAATCTGAGGGTAGCAGATCAGCATCTCCTGCCTAAAGACGAAAGCAGGGGCACAGCCGACCCCCTGGGAAGTATAGACAGGACCATCCTGGTGGAAATGGGGAGGATGGAGGTGGTTGTCGCGTTGACATCTGCGAACTCAAACATGTGTAAGTACCACTCTTATACAGCAAGAATAAGGACGTGATTGGATAATTTGTGCAAAATATGGTCATACGATATTCATCCATATTTGTGAAGAATTACAGAAACATACCATGTTAAGCATAGTTTTATGAAATAGTTAGAGTTGAGATTGTGACAGCATTAGATAGAGACCCCATATTAACGTAGTAACAATAATTGTAATTAGGTCATGCCAACTCTCTGAGGGT
This sequence comes from Pimephales promelas, assembly GCF_988280905.1. Classification (NCBI taxonomy): domain Eukaryota; kingdom Metazoa; phylum Chordata; class Actinopteri; order Cypriniformes; family Leuciscidae; genus Pimephales; species Pimephales promelas. The sequence continues at coordinate 23,922,254 of NC_142778.1, forward strand.
TTGGCAACGTTATGACAAACCCTCAGAGGTTATTACGGTATTATGTTAATTTGTTTGGTCTTGGTGGAATAGATCTGCTATACTACAAGTATGGGACTTGCTACTGCCAGTACGCACACAACACGCTGCTGTGAGCAAGTAAGACATGCTGCTGCTGTATAATAGCATACACAAATTATCCATAGCAGATCTATACAGGTGGAGCTGGGGAAGGTGGAGGGTTTCTAAACTTCTTCAACTCAACTTTAGCTGTCACATCATTCTCTATTGCGCAGCAGGTTTATTCCACCAAGACCAAGTAGTCCACCAGAGCTACAATTACTACCCTAATGTAGCCAAGTGGGATAAGTATCAGAAAATAAATTGGTCGTGGTCCCTTTAAGAGATTGTGTTGCGACGCTCACTTTACAGCATTGCCACGTGTAGTGTGCATGAGCCAGTTTTCAGTGAAGAGAGAGCAGTGAGAGCACGTGAGAGCTGCTGGTTTTGTTCATATACAGCTAGTAAGGCTTTTTGAGGTAAATAATATACAGTTTCATTCCATGAACAAAGTGTTTAAATGTTATATTTACGTATTACATAAATGTGTGTTCATTGGGGAATGTTTATAGATCGACTTTTAAGGACACCTGTGTGTGTATGTGCGAACTCGGTTTGATCACGCGTGGGACACGTGCAAAGACTGGGTATGTGTAATAAATGTTAATTAAATTATGTTCCCTTTTCGAAGCCCAGTGTTTGTGAACGTTTAAATTGTATGTGCATGTTAGAAACCAACCAGTGGGTTCTTTTAGCATTAAATATCTGGTTAAGAGCTATGGAAATGGATTGAATGGTATTTGAACAGTGTACTAATTTTCCTTTCTTTAAAACTGTATGCAGATACTGTGAAGTTTGATGGTAGACTAACGAACTGTTTTTCATTTGACTATTATCCTCTACTGTATTTCATTACTGTGTTTCATTTTTTTCCAATGTCTTTCATTTAATTTGATTTCAAACAGTTGGTGTCATAATCATCTTTTATACCAAAGAAGTGCCACAAAGAAATGTGAAAGACTTTTCATGTTATTATTTTTGTTTCTAAATATTTGCTCCTTTCAACCGCTGTCCTTTATAGAGACAGCAGCAAGTATAAAGCCCAAAAAGTAATTTTTGTATCCTGTGCAGTTTTATTCAACCACTGGTTACAATACGGGGTCTCTATCTAATGCTGCCACAATGTTAACTCTAACAAGTATTTCATAAAACTATGCTTAACATGGTATGTTTCTGTAATTCTTCACAAATATGAATGAATATCGTATGACCATATTTATGAAATTATATTAAAATTGTGGCTGATAACAGTTTCTTGTTAAAGCTGATAACTGATAATAGTCAATATTAAAACAATGCAATTTTAGGTAACACTTCACAATATGGTATCATTTGTTAATATTAGTTAATGCAGATTAACTGACATGAACTAACAATGAGAAATATATTCTCACAGAATTGAATTATCTTTGTTAATGTTTGTTAATAAAATGTTCATGTTCGCATTCACAGTGCATTTTCCAATATTATTACAAGGCTCTGTGGAATACTTGATTCTGATCAGTCAATCGTGCCATCCAGCGGAGTGTGATTCCTTGATAACAACCAATAAAAACAGATTGCATGCTTTGCGTCAGGGCCCTGATTCCCCTGTTGGGGTTTATTCTGAGATAACAACTGGATGTACATTATCCCTTACTTAACTGAAAACTTAACATTTTAAGTAATTTTAAGTCTTAAAAGAGTATACATGTTGATGCTAACAGTAACTATGATTAATAAATGCAGTGTTGTTCATAATTATTTCATGTTAACTAATATAATTCACTAATGTAAACAAATGAACCCTTATTGTAAAGTGTTTTTCACAAATTTGTGAATATAGAAATTAAGAATAAAGCAATTAAAACTAAATACCAAGTGAATGTATATTAATTTTGAGATTTGTTAAATATTTGTGTTATTAATTATTAGTGTTTTAGGAGATGCTAAATTACACATGCTAAATTAAATATCAAGACACCATTAAAATAAAAAATGTCAAACATTGTTTGATAACAAAAATGCTGCAAGATATATTATATTTTGGCCTTTTTACTACATATTTTAAAAGGTTCTGTAGAGAGAAATGGAAGTAAAAAATATTTCAGAGCACATATGACCTAACCGTAAACCACAGCTACTAATAGACTTACTAACTAAAATAATTAATTATGGCTATACATCCTCTTGCATTTCTTCACATTTGTAGAAAACATGTTAGAATTGGTCTGCAACACTGCTCAGTCCACCTCCAGTTGATTGAAACAACTGCTATGTCAGAACCTCGTGCATGTTGTTCATGCTACTGCATTCCAGTCGAGAAGATGCAGCAGCCGTGTGCTATTGTTTTAGCAGAGGGTTTCATAGCATAACATTAGGCAGGCTCGGAGAGGCCTGACATTTAGCGATGACTGTGACTAATGAGATAAATTGTTCCAGCGGCAGAAAGGTTGTAAATCAACCTGTCACCAGTATTAAAGGGATTTGTGTTTGCCCCAACCTAGATCCTCAACATTATTAGAAAATATTCACTTTCATTTCATCGCAATTCACATGGTTTATGTTCTACAAAAAAAAGTTTAGTTCTGGTTCGGATCCTTCACGTATGACATACAAAATTGAACAGCATGCTAAATTAGCTCTAGTGAGTTAATGCTTTAATATATACCAAGGTACTGAATGACCATATTTATGTACCATGATGACATTTACATAGTACCCTAATACTGGTACTTCATTTTTTTTTTTGTCTTAAGCACAGAAAGTTAACACATTCAATTAAACTAATTTTCAAAACAGTGTTCTCAATTCTAAAATAAAATAAATCATATTTTTTAATTATACATTTATTCTGTGTTATTGTGTGTGTTGTTTTTAGTCTGTGCGGCATTTAGGCCATCGGTGTGCTATGTGTAAGTGATCGGTACACTGTAAAAATTTCAAACCTCCCAACTCAAATTTTTCTAGTGAATTGTCACATCAAAATTTTTCAATTGGCCCAAGTGAAATTCTGCAAAGTGATACATTTAAATTAGCAGAATTTCACTTTTTAAATGTGACCAGTTGCTAGAAAACTTTGAGTTGGGGAGGTTAGACATTTTTTACAGTGTCAGATTTTAATATTTTTGAAAGAAGCCTCTTATGCTCAAGGCTGCATTATTTTGATTAAACATACTTAAAACAGCAATATTTTGAAGTATTTTTTTAAGCTAAAATAATAACATTACTGTTCACTTTTGAGGAAACTCGCAATGCGTCGATGACATTTTGGGAACGCCTCCAGCGTGAATTTGTCTGAAGCATCTATGTCCATTAGTCCAGTGGAAGAAATGAGCGTCACAGGCGGGTGATGTCAAGATAAAAGCAGCATTTGCTTGCATTGCCTCCGCAAGCGATCTGTGTCTTTTTGTCTGTTATATTTATTGTTTGTATATATATATATATATGGCGAAACAAGTTTTCAAGCTCTGTGCTTCTCCTTGCCCGCGCAATTATGGGTGGGGATACACACAAGCTTTTTGTACTTTGTTTGATAGAGAAGCATGTGGTTGCAGCCTTCGAGGGGGCTGAATGCCAGCATTGCGAGTTGCTTCTGCTTCACGTGCTCTGCTCCCGCCTGTCTCTTTTTCAGAAAAGTGCCCAGGCCTGTGATCCTCAGGGTGCAGGACCCGCTGTTGCCGAGGCAACATGGAGAATGCATTCCTGGGGATCGCAAAAGGATCTTTCAGAGGGGTTGGAGACGGGTCCGAGGACCTTTTCTTCTTCCTTACCTGCAAGATCCAGTGCTCTCCCTCCGGTGTTGGAAGCCTGCTCTGCGGCTTCTTCCGCCCACTAATACACGTTCGATCTTGATGTCCTCACAGGACCGTTTTGCCAACCCCGCCACTCTTGCTAACACTCAAAAAGATCTTGACTCAGACCAGATCTGAGGACTGATTTGTCACTATAGATCTGAACGCTTACTTCCATGTCTCCATCCTTCCTCTGCATAGGAAGTTCCTGAGGTTTTCTTTGGGTGCAAAGAATACTAGTATTGGGTACTTCCTTTCTGTCTAGCTTTATCACCCCGCACATTCACGAAGTGCATAGATTCAGCTCTGGCCCCGCTCAGGTTGCAGGGCATACGCATTCTGAATTACATAGACAACTTGCTGATTCTAACGAAATCAGAGCAGTTAGCGATTCGGCATCGAGGTGTCGTCCTCACTCACGTCCTCACAAATGTTGGGGTTAAGGCTCAATGCCAAGAAGAGTGTGCTTTCTCTATTACAGAGGACCACTTTCCTTGGTGTGGTCTGGGATCCAGTCACGATGCAAGCTGTTCAATCGCCCGCTCGTGTAACTGCTATCCTCTTTGCCATCGAGTTGCTTTCTTAACAGTGGTTCCCTCACCGGCTGAGGAGCGGTAATGGAAGGCAGCTCAGCTCAGGGTCTGTGAAGGAGTCATCATCTCTCTTGGCACATAAATTGCTTGGAGATGATGGCTGTGTTCAATGCGCTGAGACATTTCCTCCCAGACCTGAGGGGCCATCATGTGCTTGTCCAGACAGATAACACATCGGTGGTCTCTTATCTGAACCGTCGCGTCTGCTTTTGCAAACTGGCGCACCAGATCCTTCTGTGATCCCTAAGGAAAATACACTTTTTTTGAGGGCAGTGTATATTCCAGGGGGGGAAGAATATAGGAGCTGACACCATGTAGAGGCAGGGACTGAGGCCAGGGGAAAGCAGACTCCACCCAGAGGTGGTAGAGCAAATATGGCAGTTTTACAGCCAGGCAGAAGTTGATCTGTTTGCATCTCAGCACTGTCCACTCTAGTTTTCACTCAACCAGCCCCATTCGTCTGTATGGATTTCCCCCAGTTACTCTGCTCCCAGGAGTTCTGGAGAGAATTCAACAGGATGAAATAAGCCTACTGCTAGTAGCTCCATGCTGGTCAAGTCAAATTTGGTTTGCGAACCTCATTCATCTCCTCGACGGCCCTCCATTGATCCCGATCAGGAGAGACCTTCTGTCTCATGCAGGGGGCACAATATTTCACCCCAGCCAGAGATTTAGAAACTGTGGGTTTGGCCTCTGAAGGAGCCCAACTCGTAGAGAGTGGTCTCTCAACCGAGGTTGTTGAGACCATTCTAAGCTTGAGAGCTGCCACTACAAGTAAACTTTATGCACTTAAATGGAGAGTTTTTTTCTTTGTGGTATCACCAGCATCAGTGGGATCCAGTTAACTGTTCAGTAAAGACAGTACTCGAGTTCCCCGTAAGAGCTCTTTATGCCAGGTTTATGTCCTTCCATGCTCAAGGTCTACTTGGCTGCCATTGCGGTTTTCCATGCCCTGTTGGGTGGTATATCATTGGGTCGAGACCCCCAGATCACACGTTTCCTTCGTGGCACATTGAGGCCTGCAACTCGCACTAGGGTGCCAGCTTGGGACCTTCCAATATTTTTACAAGGCCTGTCTAGGGCTCCATTCGAGCCCTTAGATTCGGTTTCAGAATAATGTCTTACTCTGAAGACCATCTTTCTGCTAGCTATTTCGTCCCTCAAAAGAGTTGGAGACCTTCAGGCCCTTTCAGTTTCCCCCACTTGCCTTGAGTTTGCACCAGGGATGGTTAAGGCATTCTTAAATCCAAAAGAGGGATACGTCCCTAAGGTACCGACCATGATTCCAGAGCCTATTGTGCTGCCGGCTTTCTGTACTGCTCCTTTTACCTCTTTGGACCAGGAGAGCCTGAACCTCTTATGTTCACTGGACACTTCCCGAAGAGAAGTTCCGACTCTACAAAGTGAGCTCTGTATGGCAGCTTCTAAAACCTTATTATTTGAGGTTTCTCACCAATACGTTTGAGATGCGGAGGACTGGTCCTCACCACTCATATTCAAGTTGTATAGCTTGGACCTGGATGCTGCTCCAGGGTCCCAGGTGCTTAGTGCTTAGTTGACAACAGTTGACTCTCAGGTAAGTTTGGCAGTTTGGTGAATTTTCTGCAGCTTTAGTTTCTTAATATTCTGGAAACTGTAGTATGAATTCAGGATGTTTGGGGCACTTTTTGCCATTGCGGTGACTTGGAAAATGTGCCTTATTCAACCTGAATTCACCCCTACATATTTTTGCAGGATTTATTGATGTATAGAAAGTTCAAAAGAACAGCATTTAGTAACATTTATTATGATGATCCACTTTAGACACTTTCTACTATACAACTTTACAACTACATGTCAACTAACTCAAATTCGAGTATTGTTAGTCTGTTGTAGACTGTTAGGTTAGGGTTTAGGTTAGTAAAATAAGTTGACATGTAGTTGCAAAGTTACTTATAGTCAGTAGGATCTCTGTTTCGGTGCCATCAAAATAAAGTGTTGGCAGATATTAATCAGACAGTCTACTAATACTCTAAAGAGAGTTAGTTGACATTGAGTTACTCATACTAACTATGAGTAACTCAATGTCAAATAACTCTCATTAGAGTATTAGTTTTTCTAAAGTGGACCATTGAAATAAAGTGTTCACAGTATTTAAAACTGATATAATATTTTGTAATATGGCATTATAACTGTCACTTTTGATGAAATTCACCCTCATTGAATCATTGAATATTTTTATTTGCATTATAATATTTCTTTTGTAGAAAAACAAGAATATTTATTAATTGTTTTGTGTGTGTGTGTGTGTGTGTGTGTTTCCAAACATTTTATACAATTATATTTCCTTTCACATCAATACAGGTAAGAAAACTGTCTCTGTCAAGCCATTTAATGGGGTCTTAAGGATGCAAAGGTCTAACAAGGCCCTTGCTTTCGATCTAAATGCCCAGAAAAGAGTGTTACAAGTGTACCTCAAACATTGGTTGAAAGAGGCTAGTTAACCTGGAAGTACACTGGCCGCCTCAAGAGCACAGCCTAGCCTTCACAGGGGAGTGAAGGCCAAATAGAGTGTGAAGGGAAGGAGGAATGAGGAGCAGAGGAAGAAAGCATGACTGTCAGACAGGACATGGTTAGTTAGACAACGTCTGTAGATACAGGAAGGGAAAACAAGCTCCAAGGCCAGTATGCAGTGGTGAGATGAGAGCCTCTCTTGGAGCTGAGCTGAGGACTTAAAGATAGATGGCCTGTTTTCACTGGAGGATTTGGACTGTGTGTTCTGGCCAGATTTCCTGCTGCTATGAGCCTGTTGGGAGGGAAAAAACACTTTTTTATAACCCACGTATATAGTTTACGCTTCAACATATACAATATGCAAGATGAAAAAAAGCAGAAATAGAAAAAGAGATGGGAGATTTGTGATCTCTAATGACGGGGGAAACAGTGAGTAGCCAAGAGCTCGTGACATGCTAATAGGGTGTCACTTATCGCTATATCGTACTTTCCCCAAATGAGTCCTTAAGGCAAGAAAAGTTGAGGTTTACCTGTTCGGTAATGACCTCAGTGAGCATAATACTGTAATACAAGCTGTGCTCTTTTAAATTGTCAATGGCAAGGAACAATGAACTTTCACACACACACACACACACATGCAGAGCTATTTTTCCTACGGCTTGACAGCTCACACTATAAACATTTCGCAAACAACCTGCCATCTACAAATCATTTAGCGGCCAACGGATAAAATCCACAGCTAAAGTTTGTGCATGTCATATTCTTCCAATCAAAGCCCACAGGTCAAAGAGAAAGGGGTGGTGGGGAGAACGCTTGTGCTGCTGTTTTCCACTAAACATCGATTTAAAAAGAGCTGGCACTTCTCCCAGCCTATCTCTCAAATGGCATTAATGGCCTATCTCTCTCTTTTATTGTTTTCCAGGAATCTCCTCAGGGTTGGTTTGCACCTTACATCAGCACACATTCCTCAGTCCCTGCATGCCACCCCGAAACAATAACTCAACCAAATTAGCATATCAAGAGAGCGGTGCAGAGCCAGGAAATTTGGGTCATGTTTCATGGGACCATGATTATTCTGTGTTTTTTGCAGTCCCACCTTTTGTATTCACATTTCTGGCTCTGGAAAAGTCCGATTAAATCGCAAGCGCTTTCATTACAATGTGAAACGCCTTGGCTCACGTTTCTATGCTGTAGTAATATGGGTTTGAGGAAATGTTCTCATGAACATAGTTCACAGGCTAGATTTCCTCTCATTAGCTCATTTCGACAGCTAATGTCCTATTTGCATTAGGCTTATTTTTCCTCATGCAGCTGATGCTCTCCTGGCAGGTGCCAGGTGAGATACTGGCGTCTCTATCAGGCTCTGTTAAATAAACAATGCTTGATGTCATCTAAAACTCCTAAGAAGTCAGAACAGACAAAAGTCAATGTCTTCCTGTGGTAGATAGAAAGCCCAGCTGCCTTTTTACCTCATCGCAGCTAGCCCCTGTGTGACCCTGCTTGGAATTGTGGGTAGGAAAAGTCTCTTTAGGTAGAGTGGGGGCTTGAATCGTGCAGGTGCTTTGCTTTGATGCACAAACTTGGCAATGCATTTGAGAGAATACCACAGTGTAAACTTATTCCTGTTTGTTATTTTTTCTCCATCAAACTTTGTTGAAAGGTGCTCACCGGCTGTGCAATTATCCACTGACCAACTTAACACAATAAGCGACTGCGGTTCATTCAGACCTTCCTTTTGTCTTGAATCAGGCAGCTAATTATAAACCGAACAAGCGTATTAATTGATGCGGGTCACTAGAAAGGGCCAGTCCAAGTAATTACAAGAAGCAAAATGCACGCCAATGAAGAGAGCGTTCAGGAAGTAAAAAAAAATACGCCAACTCACATTGGCTTTCAAGTAAAACATTTTATGTCTTTCAGTTTTGGGCAGAAATTCTGTTGCCTGTGAGAAACATATGTTGGTATGAGAGGAGCTTTAATTTTTCACATGTCCTAGTTTCTGCTGCTCTCTGGGGAGGACAGACCCACTGAACACAGACAGAACTGGGGATTGGTGTCTGTCCAAAAGTGCTTGCAGTGAAGAAACAACTATCTGACCGATGGGACAATCCTGAATCTTTCACAGACAATGTCACACAGATAAAGCTCAGTGAACAGTGTCTCAGTGGAAACACATACATTCATGTTTAACAAATACATATATCTAACCATGCGAGTTCACACTGGTTTGTATTATATTGTACAGGAGTCCTCCAAGTTATTTTCTATTTTTCATTTACTTTATACCTTTATTATTAAGCTCAATTGTATATAAGAAATTCCTTATGAGAATGTTTCAGATAAAATATGCATTTTGTGATCACCAAATGCAGAACATGAAAGAAAAGTGGAACATAATTTGGTGTCCTCAGAGTGGGAAATAATCTTTTTTTGCCATCATATCTATCCATCTATCTTTCATCTATCTTATATCTTTCTTCTATGTTCTATCGTTCTTCTAACTTTTATCTTGATCCTCTATCTTCTGTCTGCCTAAACTACTTATTTTATACTAAAATATATTACACAACACAAAAAATACTGTGTTTGTTAACACAGTCTCATCCCAAGAAGTCATATAACTGATATCTTGGGACGTCTTTTGACCATACGTCAACATCCACCTTTTTAGGGTACCCTTAAACGTCGGTTACATGACGATCCCGGGCCGTCATACAACTGACGCTCTACCTTTAATGTCGGTTAGGTGAAGGGGTAGGTTTAGGTCTGGGGTAGGGTTAGGTATTCGATAACGTCATCTAACCGACATTTAAGGGTACCCTAAAAGGCGGATGTTGACGTATGGTCACAAGACGTCCCAAGACGTCAGTTAAATGACGTCTTGGGATGAGACTGTGCTGTGTTTGTAGAGGAACTCATATGCATTCCCAATGCATTGAAATTATTTTTGTATTATTACAGTATTGATTGATTATTGACTGATAAGTGTCCAGTCATTTCTTACTTGCTTCTTTGCATTACACTGATTAATTATATTTAGCAAGCAAGCATGCACTATGTTAGCTGTTTTCTTTATAACTAATGAATTAGTGATTTTTTATGAATTTTTGAATTTTTATATTTTGATGAAAAATGTGTGGTGTAATTAAATAAGGTGGTGCTAGCACCAGCAAATAGAATTCATACTTTGCAGTCACATGACTACCATAGATACTTGGCGGGCAACAAACGCTGACAAAAGGGCGACAAACAGGGGCCAGCCAGGGGAATTGCAGCCTTTCAAATTTCCAATACTACAATCAACTATTTAGACCATGAGCCCTATCTTGCACCTGGCGCAAATGACTTTGTACACTGACGCTTTTATCATTCCTATATTTTTCCTCGACAGATGCACGTCGGTAAACTTGGAAATGAACTTGCGCTCCCTGGGCTCGGCTGTGAACCGATTGTGAAGCGCAAAGTAACTAAGTAAGTAATAAGTAGACGCAGTACAATAGTAACGTGTCATTCATTCTCCATGCATTCATTTTCTCATATCATATCAAATCAAACACGTTTATGTTAAGATTACACGATTGACATAGTGTATCCAATCGCACAACAACTATCTGCTTGTTGTTTACACCACAAAACACCAACTTTTGTATATTAAAACTGGCAGCGTCCTGGCAAGATCCTTGATTTGTTTACTGGGTTTCGCTGCTAGAGAATGACGTTCTTGCCTGCCAGCCAGTAATTGTGATGTCACGTGCAAAGTATGAACTGTCTTTCAAATGGAAGTAATTACTTTTTTCAAACAAGTTTCCCAAACACTCCCCCATACAAATGACAATGAGTCTGTTGTTGTTGTTATTTATTTATTTATTTTAAAAATGTTGTTTTGAAAGCATTAGGGCCACTTATTTACACTTTTATTGTGAATCGACATACCCTACTTATTTTTTGTGCATTTATATATATATATATTAAACTGGGATAACACGTTTTTAATATTAAAAAAAAAAAAGCTTTAATTTTGATATCTAGGGTAAACACTCACATAAGTGTTTTAAAAAACCATATGCTTGCACATTCTGTTTATTTGTTTGGTAAATGGTTTTACTTCACTGGGCCCAGCCAGGAAGACTTTTGGATCTGAATTAATGAAAAGTACGGGCTCACTTTATGAGAATCCAGATTTCCAGGAACAAATTGCTCATAAAAGGGCTGGACAGCTGTATATCAGCGGCAGCCTTGAGTCTGGCCACAGTGATACTTTGATATACTCTATGCCAGTGGTTCTCAAAGTGGTCTGTGAAAGACAGGGGTCCGCAAAATAATTTATAACAGCCTACCGTTTTTTTCCGGACTACAAGTCGTGTTTTCTTTATCATCTGAAAACATGATATTTATTCCAAAGTGACTTATATAATGCATTTAACGTCAAATAATACAAAGTAGACACTTAAAGTTTTCTATAGATAGATCGTCTATCTGTATTTCTTGTCTGTGTGTCAAGTAGACTATTCACTGTGGTTGATTTTGCGTAACGTGCACCAGAAAGGAGACAGAGATGGCATGAACCCGCTTTGTTTTCTTTATTTTTAAAAGGCATGACTTTTTGTAGTCATTTATAATGTAGCCCATATACAAATAAAAAAAAAACAGACACTTTACCGTTTCGAATGATGCACTCTTGTCTTATCTGTATCACTATAAATTAGAGTAGTCCTTTGTTTCCATTGCTGAGGAAAAAATCCCATGTAATCGCGCCGGCGTCTCGCGTGCGCGCACAATATGTCAGTTCTAGCACTGCTAGATTTGACATTAGAAGTCTGATCATTATCAAAATAAAAGTGCATAGGGACAGGGCTGTACCCACAACTGAGGATGTACATCGCGATGATAACTGACCTTCTCGCTTCTGCTCTGCTCCAGCAGACTAACAACAACAGCTTGTCAATGTCAAAATGTTTGAGTCGCAGATGAATTTAAAGTAGACGGCCTTATGTTCAAAAGCTGCAAGCCCGAACTACCCACACGATGCTTCAGTTAACGGCCATAAATTGCGAGATGAGATGTAGGCCTACATAGCTAAACTAAACAACTAAGAAATTTTAAACAAATGACTGAAACAATCAGTTTGCAAAGTATTAATCAAGCTCAGCTTTGGGAAAGGAAATAGCTACAGATTAAGAGAAGTACTGTGCCCATAAGATTAACATTATGGATTCCTATTTAACAACTCTATTTTTTAGCTAATTACAGTGGATATAAGCTCAAATTAACAACACACGCACCTATTAAACATATTGCCATTATGATTGTATAAATAAAGGGCTTTATTTGAGTGCAGAATAGGCCTAATCCTTTTCTCTTTTAAGGCCATTCCTGTTTGGAATATGTGATTGTGTTTTGATATAGCCTACATGCGAACAAAAATCATATACATTCTGCATTTCCATTTTGTATGTGGATCATTCATTGTAAAATTTAAACTGACATCTTGACAAAAAAAATGTATGCCAATGCCCACTGACATGCTTATAAATCTATTGTTATCTAATTGTGGGGCCTTAAAACACCTTAAAATGCACATGTGTAGACCAAAAACATCAAAAATTAAGGTATCCATAGCGAGATCACTTTTGGGACCTCAGTATAGAGGCTATTTAGAAATTCCTGCATAGGACTCTGGATGGAGACCATTTGTGCAAAAATATTTCATTAGCCGCGTACACATTAAGTTTATGCTCAATCACTGTTATAAATATGAGGGGGGTCCTTGGAATTTTTTTCCCTCTGTAAGGGGTCACTGGCTCCAAAATGTTTGAGAATCCCTGCTCTAGGACAGCTGCTCTTTTTCTTGAACACCATCAGTAGGGTGTAAATGATTTGAAGTGCTGTTGCACTTGATTCCTGCTGATCTTGTTCTTCAGTCGTTATTAAACTCTATACCTCTCAGCCCATGTATAATAGCCAACCCGATCTCACGACCAAGTCGTACGAATTCGACGAATGATTAAAAAGTGGCTAATTCGTAACAATTCATACGACCTCACTCGTACGAATTAATACGATTTTGCTAAATCGTACATATTTTACGAATTGGCCAATTCGTATGAATTCGTACGAATGACCTACCCCTTACCCCGCCCCTAAACCTAACCATCACGTGGGTTTAGACAAATCGTACGAATTAGTACGAGTGAGGTCGTACGAATTAGTACGAATTAGCCACTTTTTAATCATGCGTCGAATTCGTACGAATTGGTCGTGAGATAGTGTTGTAATAGCTTGTTCTCTCTCTTGTTGTCTCTCTCTCTCTCTCTCTCTCTCTCTCTCTCTCTCTCTCTCTCTCTCTCTCTCTCTCTCTCTCTCTCTCTCTCTCTCTCTGTTACCAGCTAGGTTAATTAAGTGAGTAATTCAGCTTGGAGTTCCTTTGGGCTTTCAGAGCAGGTAGAGAAAATTGACTTGAGCCTTTTATTTCAAGAAAACTGTCGAGAGCCGCGCGCATCAATAACAGCCTGAAGCCTCTTGGCGAGCAGCTTTTACATCCCACAAACAAGAGCAGCTTTGCAGCCCTTAATGACCCCAGAATGTCAGCAGTTTATGGTTTTCACATGCTTACAAGCAACTTTTTTTTTAAAACTCATGTTGTCTCAGCATTATCATAAATGTTGATGAAAGCATTTGTAGGATAGATAGATCACGTCGGTTTTAGATTGGAGTTTTTAAACTTTGAAACCCATTATCATTAATTGTAGTTCAAAGGTTCAAATTCTTAGTACAATTTTAATGGAAGGCTTCAATTTGTTTGAATGCATTACAATTCATCAAAAATCACTTTATATTAAGTGGCTTAAAGGAATACTCCACTTTTTTTAAATATCAAAAAAATATTTTTTTTGATATTTAAAAGAATATCAGTAACCACACAGTTTCTGGTCTCATTGACTTCCATAGTATATATTTTTTCCTACTATGGAAGTCAATGGGACCAGAAAGTCTGGTTACTGATATTCTTCTAAATATCAGAAAATTGGCTGAATGGATTTGAAAACGGTAAAACTCAACTGTTTAACTCTGGGGGAGTTGTAAAATGAGCCCATTTCCAAAAACAGTGGAGTATCCCTTTAAGTACTATGTGAAGAGTTCAGATGCAAAAGCCTCTAAATGCCATTTGAAATTTTCTTCTTTAATGATGATTTTTATCAAACTTGTATATTTAAGTTCAGTAATTTCACTTAAATAACAATTAATATGTAATTATCATTGCCATTTAAGTGAAATCACTGAACTTAAATATACAAGCTTGATAAAAATGATCATTCTAGAAGAAAATTTCAAATGGCACTTAGAGGCTTTTGCATCTGAACTCTTCATGTACTTACATCGAAAAATAAGTACAATGCACTGACTGTGTTCTTTGTAAAACACTTGAACTATTACAAATGTATGCCTTCAACACAATGCACATTTCTTTGGATAAAAGCATCTGACTTTGCATAAATGTAAATGTAAAAACCTTAAAAGGGGAGAAACTGACATAACAAAATACATCAAAAATATTTTTCTTTTGGGTCTGTGCAGCTGCATTTAACCATGAAATTTGCCAAATTAACCCTCAAAATAATATGAGGGTTGCATAATGTAAAGTGCACAAGACGCTAATTTTTGTGTAAGATAGTTTTAGCCTTGCAGTTTCATTTATACTAATTAAACTAGATTTTTATTAAATATTTACCAGTCAAAAACACCAATAAACAGCAGTTATTTACTAAATACTTTGCTGCAAGCAAATCAATATAAAATACTATAGTAATACAATTGAATCAGTGAATCATCATGGGAAATGGTTATTCCATCAATCCAAACACACTGAATGAATGAATCTTTACGAAATTAATCTCACTTAACATTTTATATGAGAGGATGAACAGTTTTAAAGGAGCTTGTTTGATTTGTTTCCCTGGCTGTTACAGATGAAATACAGAAATACAGATGTGTTTTGCTCTTTTTTACAGAACATAAAATCGAATCTGTTTTGAACACACATGTGCAACTGAAAATGCAAGTTATTTGGATCATTTCTATGCAACCCCTTTTATTTTTGAGAATGCCCCCCCCCCCCCCCCCAAACACACACAAAATTCCATACTGGCATTGTAGCAGTTGCCCCTGTCACATTCTTTTTCCTGGCTCGCTGTTTTGCGCAGGAGAAGGTCACGGGAGGCACGTACAGATGCTGAACCGGTCCCGCGGGAGAGTGGCTTTCTCTGTTCCGCAAACAGCTCTCAACCGTGTCTAACAGGAACAGAGACTTGACGCTGTGACATAGCCCACTTTATTTAGAGAACACACAAACACACACACGAGACAAAACATAGCTGATCAGCTCTAAAAAGACAGGTGTTATGCAATGACTATTGTTGTGTGAATTGGTGTAACAGGTATTTAATGTAACATCTAAATATTCACACACACTCACACACACAAAATGATAAAATGATTATCATTTACTGACTCTCATTTTTGCCTGCATGATTTTTGAAGCAACAGTTATTGCTTCTGTATAAAATGATATTGTGACTGTCGAAAAGATTCAAATCACTTAGGTGAATCAAAATCATCATTATGGACATCAGAATAAGTGACGCTTTCGATTACTCACCCTCATGTTGTTACAAAACCCGTAACACTTTTGTTCATCTTCGAAACACAAATGAAGATATTTTAAATTAAATATAAGAGATTTATGTGCCTCCATTGACACTCCCCGCAACTACCACTTTGACTTTTATAACAGTGTTGTAGTCGAGACCACCTCACTCGAGTCCGAGTCGAGACCGAGACCAGAGAGAGTCGAGTCCGAGTCAAGACCAAGTCCATAGAGAGTCCAGTCCGAGGGTTGATTACCTAATTTACTTTTAAATTTACTTAGAGTTTAAAAAATATGATCAGTTTAGGGTAAAAAGGCCACATAGTAGGTGGTGTTAAAAGTAATTTTATTACAATTTGTCATGCGCAGTTGCGCACTAGAAAATCACCAATCACTGGGCATGTCAATCAATTTAAAGAAATATTTTATTAACATACATTAATAATCATGAAAAATATGTTTGAATTGAACTCGAGTGGACTCGGGAATAAGTCCGAGTCCTAAAAAAAAAAAATGTTCGAGTACAAGTCAATTCCGAGTCCAAATGCACACAAGTCCATGACAAGACCAAGACCATTAAAATATGGTCTCGAGAGCAAGTACGAGACGAGTCCGAGTCTCGAGTACTACAACACTGTTTTATAAAGTACGATTGTAAAACTAATCCATAAGATTTGAGCGGTTTAGTCAAAAAAATTTTACCCTAACCCCTAGACCAATGAATATGAATCACTACCTAACACTGAATAAGCCTATGCCTAAAGCTAACTGAAGAAGAATGTATCCTTTTTAAGATAGTGTCCCAAGTTTCATCTTCTAACAAAATACTTAAGTCCTCCTCCCAGAGAGATTTCAATGACCTACTAGAAGGGGTTTGTTTGTCATTTATTATACTGCAAATCTTTGAAATGGCACCCCTTACACATTTATGCTGGTCTAAAATACTCTCAAAGACACCGCTAAGAGAGGCAGAGGGAAAATATTTATGGACACAGCTCTGAGCTAATACCGGAATATATGAATTATTGTTTAATTTTTTTAAAAGATACTCATTTAATTAACAGGATTTAGGTCATTAACGTTATCCACACTCCAATCCAGTAGGTGGCGGGAATGCACCATTAAAGTTTGGTTTGCCAACTGCCATTCAACTTGAAAGAAGAAGAAGAGGAATAGTTGCAGTAGCTGAATTGTTTGGCATGGTCGCTGGAAGAACAAGCTCTGGTAGGTTGATGTTAATGAGAAGTGTTTTTTATACTTATGATGGTTCAAATCTTTTTGATGCGTTGGCCAAGAGCCAGTGATGTTTGGTGAAAAGGTAATACAAATGGGCCAGTTGTACTTAATCTTTTCATTGTTTTTGGACTACATTTTCTGAAAGGATACACAAATATGTTAATCCATGAACATGCCTTACTCGGCAAAATCATGCTGACCAATAACGTTTACGGATTGTCATTCATCCATCCATTTATTCATTCATTCATTTGTTCATTCATATCAGCATCAAAGGCTATATTCATTGCAAACTCAGGAGTAATGCATTTAAAATAATCAATATAACAAATATATAAGAACATTATGCAAACCTTATTGTAAAGTGTTACAAATAAATAGTTCCTGAAAATAAAACAGGCCTTAATTTTGCCTCTCCACTCTAATGTCGGATCAGCCAGATGAGGAATATTTCATATGTGAGGACGATTTTGTATTCCATGTGTTGGTTAGCCGTTAGCCTCTAGAGCTTTGAGGTGGTACACAGAAGCCTTTGATGCTTGAGATCCAGCTCCCGAAAGAGATCTTCAATCTGTCTTTCTGATGTTTAGCAGCTTCAGTACCTCCTGATAAAGGTTCTTTGCCCGGAAATCCATAAAGCATTATGCTCGGGTGATGAGAATTCTTCGCACTGCCCCGTTGACCATCTACTGATAAGGTAACTCTACCATATCTGCAGTATTTCAGTGGTGTCTTCTCTTAATTACTGTGGGTCGCTATCTGTGCTATCCACATACAGCCTGCACGAGTTCTCTGAGTGTACTCACAAAGAAGTGTGACCCTGAGCTGGAACATAAGAAGGTATAATCTAAATCAGAGAAAGATAAACACAGGTGAAACAGGGGTCAGCTTGTGAATTTGACCTGTTAGATCTGAGAAGATAGAAAGAAAATTGGTCTTGTTCACATGTGCCCTACACGTGTAAGTCCATGATGTGGTGTGTGTAGCTTGGCTGACTCAATTCTCAGGGAATGTAAAAGTGTGTATACCCTAATTGTTACGTGTTGCTGTGATGAGGCGCACTATAGCAAGGAATTTTTTGAAAGAAATTAATATTTCAGTAAGTATACATTAAATTGACCAAAAGTAACCATTTCTTGGGCATCAAATCAGCATATTAGAATGATTTCTGAAGGATCATGTGACACTAAAGACCGAGTTATAATGCTGAAAATGTTTAATATTTTTGATCAAATGAATGTGCCATGGTGAGATTAGACTTCAGCATAATAATTTAATGCTTGATGCACTTTAAGTTGCTTTAATAAAAAAGTCAGCCAAATGCATAAATGCAAAATATAATGATAAACGGGAGAGTTCAAAAAGGTTTTCAATAAACTAAAGGGTTTTTAATGAAAACATAGAATCCTTATAATGACTGAGACAATCAGACACATAACTATTAGTTACCTTAAACAAATAAGCTTTAAAGCCCCCTCTTAATAATGAAACATCCCCCCCCCCAAAAAAAAAAAAAAAAGAGGAGCAGAAAAGGCCTCAGTCACCAGGGCAACCATCAGATAAGTTTTATTGCTGTGAAAAATGTGGTAAAACGTAAGCCACCCCAAATTCCAGGCACGCTTTGTCAACGGAGAATGCGTGCAGGTCCCCTACCCTCCTGATAGAGGCCAATGCAACCAGGAGTGCTGTCTTCATTGACTTTCTTTAGCTTCACTGATTGCAAAGGCTCAATGGGAGCACTCTGCAGGGCAGTAAGAACCACTGAGAGGTAATTGAACCTTTCTTTAGAGAAATTCTCCAGGGAGGTGCTGTTATGAGGAGTACAAGTTCGGAGAACCAGGTCTGGGTGTGCCAGTGTGGCGCAACCAGAATTAACTGCTCCTCGTTCTCCTTGACCTTGTGCAAGGTCTGCACAAAGAGGCTCACTGGGGGAACAAGTATTTGCGGTCTCGTGGCCAGCTGTGCGTCAGTGCATCCATGACGAGCATGCCCTCGTCAGGGAATAACACAGGGCGCAATGGGTCGAGTCGTGAGAGGCAAACAGGTCTATCTGTCCATCCCCAAACTGGTCCCAAACCAGTTTAACTGAGTGGGGATGGAGTCACCATTCTCCAGGTAGGGGCTGAAATCATGGGAGCTGGTAGGCTGCGCAGTTCAAGCCTCCAGGAATAATGGCTCAAAGTGACCTCAGATGCTTCTGACTCCATAAGAGGTGGTAGGCGAGTTATGGAAGGGGCGCAGACCACCTTGATGCTGGATGTACGCTGTGGGCTAGTTCGCATTGACCTTGAGAAACACAAGAGCAGTGCAGAACATGGCATACTGCCAGCAACTCGAGGAAATAGAGATGTTAAGGGAGCTAGGTCTTGTCCAGGAGCTGGCAGCAGCATGTCCATTGTGCATGGTGCCCCATCCCGTGGTGGAGAGAACAACATGTGTTGAGAACAACATTACCGGAAGCTCGTTCCAGGGGCACCAGCCCGTAGAAACTAAGGTTCAACCACGGGTGAAGGTCTGACGGCAGGTCAAAGTAACTGGAACTCGGAGCACGCCATGTTGCCATCGGGACTCAGTCGCGAAGCCAAAGCTCAAGTGGTATCATATGAGCAATCTGAGTGGCAATGTTGTGGCTACGGATGCCATATGTGCCAGGAGCCTCTGAAAAAACCTCAGTGGATCTGCACTCTTGCTCTTGATTGTCTCAGGCAAGTCAGCAGTGACTGAGTGGAGAAGGTGACCAAGTCAATACCAAGAAAAAAGATCCTATACAAGGGGCAAAGTTTACTCTTTTCGCAGTTGACCCGAACTAGCTAAACCCAAGCTAGGTGCCGGAGCACTGGGCCCTGTGTTCACAAACCTGGTCTCGAGAGTGAGCTAGGATAGCCAGTCATCGAGAAAGTTCACGCTGTGAACTGCTTGTTCCCAGGGAGGAACAAGGGCTACCTTGACAACCTTTGTGAGCGGGGAGGAGACCATGCGAACTGAATCGCATAGCCAAGACGATGGTTCGCACGACCCAGCGGAACAGATCGGAAAGCTCTAGCCAGACTCCCAAGAACTGTGCCAGCGAAGTCAAGCAAACCACAGGCGTCCCCATCGTGGTGCAGCGAAGCAGAATGACAGTTGGCATAGCAGCCTGGTGTGGGGGCACGGTCATCATCCGCACCCTGACAGAGAAGGACCAGCTTTCAATGGGGGCCTGCTCTGCCAGGGTTCTGGCGACATGAGGGATAAAAGTGGAACGTTCCAGGGACAGTGCACACTGTCATCTAACTCTGAAACAGAGGAGGACGAGGGGTGCACAGCTTGAGGGCGGCGCATCATGTCGTCCGAGAACTCTGTGCTCAGAGACGTTGGAGTCAGTTCTTTCTGAGAAAAGAGGATTCTTCCCTGGCCCTCCACCAAGGGATGGAGTGGGCCTGCTACCACCTCCTGGAAAGAACGAGCACAGAGAGCACTCAGGACAGGGTGAGAGGTTCCACTCTAGTCTGATGCTCGCAGCAGCCAGGAAAAGCATGGCCATCATCTCAGGATCTGACACGACAAATGCCATATGCACAGCCTAAAGTGGCAGCACTGTCGATCTAGCCCGCCCTGTGATGCTACGATGAACAAAAGAGCCGATTCTGGAGCGCCAAGGGAAACCCGTGGAGCATCCCAAAATATGTGAATATTAATGTGTGAACTCGCTGCAGATCGCCATCACACCAACACCAGAGAGAGTGGCTCATCTCGTAGAGTGAAGTCAAAAATAGCTGTGGAGTGAAGAGATACTCTTGGCTCCGAATCAAAAAACATATCTGCATATTTTGCCGGCGTCATCCTTTTATACCCATGAGGTAAGGCGGAGATACACTATGCAAATTTTGCAGACCCATGGCATTTCTTTGCCATTGGCTCATTTTTGTATATAAGTCGATAAGCTTCTAAGCAAAGCCCCATTCGTAGTCATCCAACGTAATGGAGTGACAACGAAAGGGAACAGAATGTGATTGAAAATAACAAATGAAAGGTTCATAAAAAACTGAAACTAAGAACAAACCAAACTTATGAGTGAAAGACAGATTGGCCTATATAAATAAAAGTCCTTGTTCTAACAGCATTGAAAGTGTTATTTTCCAAGCCACAAATAAAGTCACAATTGAACGAGTTTGCCCTATTAATAATCTCTCAGACAAATAGTGCAAAATGCTTTAATAATACAAGCAAACAATTTTGAGAGTCATATTAACAAATCATCTGTCAAAACAGCATCGACTGAACTCTGTGGGTATTTTAACACATTTTCATTCCCACACATTCATCTTGTGAATGGCCAAAACGCTTAGCTTGCAAAACAGGATGCAGCTCTGAAAATGATTGTTTTGTATTCTGTGCTGGTAATGGTGTCTTGTTTTGTTGAATTAGCGATCAGTCTCCAAAGTCATTGATGAATTAAGGCCATTGGGAGGCCAAATTTCTCAAACATACCAGTTCTATTTATCTTGGTAGCGAGTCAATGAAAACAGCCTAAAGAAATCATAAGGTCTGCATTTGAAATTAAATTTATGTGTAAACATTTTGTTCTTTGTGTTTCACTCTTTGTTAACAATGCTATTATATTGGTATGAGAATAATTGAACGCTTACAATTGAATACATACAATATCTTTCATTTATATAATTACCAATGATATTGGTGTAATGATATTGGTATTAGAATGCAATGCAATTATATTGGTATTAGAATAATTGAACACTTACAATTGTATAAGGTTTCCTTGATATAATCTGGGAAGACCTTAAAGAGTAGTATTATACAGGTTTCACCGCCTAACCATCGATTTACCTTGGTCTGCAACATTACTTTTAGCTATTCCAACTGAGAAACCTCATATATAGTCCATCATACACCACAGGTGTTGACACAAACATCCTCAAGCCCATTTTGTGCGGAGGGCTACATGCTTGGCAATACAAAAGCTCCAAGCTGTGCTGAAAGTTATCAATTTGGGTAATCTACCATTTCTCTCACTCCCTCCGTCAGCGGACAATTACAATATTTATGAGTACAGGCTGAGATATAGAACGACGATTTATTCTACTACTTTATCTTCGTCCTCTCTTTAGGAGGTTTATTTTAATGAAAGTACGGCTGAAAATCAGTCAAGCATTTGTCAGTGTAATTGTACAACACAATGACATGAATAAATATGAGCTGACAACGCTGGTTTAAATACGTCTGCAGAACAGGGGATTAGCCCAAGTCCTCTTTTCTTTATTTTTGTGTTCGTTTCCTCTCTTTCACCCATAAACCATCATTTAATTGACAGGAAATAAAACATTCATTGGTTTGACCTTTGCGAAGAATTATAGAAACAGTGCGAGCAGGCTAGTTAATAGGATGCTGAGAATAGCTTTAGTGTGTTATTGTAACGCTCTTCCCCATGAATGACCTAATTGAGTGTGACTCAGATGGTTATCAGATATGATTTTGTTAAACCCGATTTAAATTGTAAACGCATGTACAAAAGTTTGAACTTGTCTAGGACAAGAATGACAATCACTTAATATCTGCTGGGTCATTTTTTTTTTTTTTTTTTTTTTTGTATGCAGTACAATCTCTTTCCCCCTTAATATACACTCCTGGTCAAAAGATCATTGTGTGTATATATATATATATATATATATATATATATATATATAACTTATATTATATTACGTATATGTTATTATATTATAATATTACTTATATATTTTATATATATATATATATATATATATATATGCTGCTTAAGTAACATTTATTATTATTATCAATGCAGAAAACATTTTAATGATGTTTTTTTCAAGATTCAAAATGATAAATAAGAAACGTTCAAATGAAAAGCATTTACTTGAGATATAAATCTTTTGTAACATAATAAATTCCTTTAAGGGCAATTTTGATTTTTTTTTTATTCTTTTAACATGTTGGATAAAAGATAATTTAAAGGAAGGAAATCAAATTTGTGTTTGATCACAATATCACAATTAAGTTAACATGGGGATAACTTTAAAATAATGCCACTGTACTAACTTATACAATTATTAGATGGCCAATGATTTAAAAAATATTCAAGATGTTTTAATATTTTTTTCCCCTCTCTTATCGGAATATTAAAATAAATCGGAAAATTATTTTAATTGGTAATTAGTTTTTCCTTTATAATCATATTAATTTTTATTCTATCAGTGTTTAGTAATATCTTTTAAAAAATGACATCATTCTCCTGGAAGTGACCATATTTGGTGGGACAGAAGTAGCACAAACATCTGTAAGTATTAGCAATGTAGCTGATGAATTATGTGAGATGACTGTTTAAGAACATGACTAATTAATTTTAAGCCAATTTACATTGAAGTCACATTCAGTACTTGTAACGTTTGTAGCAAGATGTCATGTGGAGCAGCTCACCAGTCATACAGAAGTCCATGATAGACCACAACACTGAGTTCACTCCCTTTAATCGGGAAATAAAATGATGCCAGTTGATCTAAAGGAGCCAAGAGGGCAAGTGATCAATGGATGTCTGAAACATCAAAGTGTTAGCTGAAGTGTGTGTTCTCTCTGCACATTGTCAAAACAAATTGACTGTTGGATGAAACCGGCTTGTGTAGTGCTGATTAGCCTGATGTTCACAGGCAATATTCAGCATGGCTTTCAGTCAACATTTACCATGGTGCTTGTTTACTTTTGTTTAACCCCTCATCCTCCTCGACTGCTTGTCATCATGCTAGACTTGGATTAGCTGTCAGAAAGTTCAACTTTAGAGCACAACTACTGTATAGTAAAAAAAAACGGTAACACTTTAGAATACGGTTCCTTCGTTAATGAATAACTACACAAGAACTAATGAGTAACACAATATTAACAATCTAGTAACTATTATTAACTAACAAGAAACTCTGATTAACGAACTAGTAAGTAATAGCGCACAGACGAAAGTGGTAGTTCACTATTAAGTAATCAATAACTACTATTTTTTTAATACTTCCCAGAGAACTACTGAAAAAGTTTATTAACAATCTAGTAACTACTATTAACTAAAATAAACTCTTATTAACGAATTACTGTAGTAAGTAATAGCTCACAGATGAAAGTGTTACTAGATACTTCTGTGGGAATTACTAATTATTTGGATTCGTATTATAAAGTGAAGATCATTGGAACTAACTAGTAATTACTCAAGTGTTACTTTTAGACATTTTCTAAAAGTATACTAAAGTTCACCAAAAAAATCTCAAACATTTGCACAAATCATGACTAGATCATGTAGTAAAACTTGAGTAATTACTAGTTAGTTCCAATGATCTTCACTTTATAATACGGATCCAAATAATTAGTAATTCCCACAGAAGTATCTAGTAACACTTTCATCTATGAGCTATTAATTACTAATTATTTGGATCCGTATTATAAAGTGAAGATCATTGGAACTAACTAGTAATTACTCAAGTGTTACTAAAGACATTTTCTAAAAGTTACTAAAGTTCACCAAAAATCTCAAACATTTGCACAAATCATGACTAGATCATATAGTAACACTTGAGTAATTACTAGTTAGTTCCAATGATCTTCACTTTATAATACGAATCCAAATAATTAGTAATTCCCACAGAAGTATCTAGTAACACTTTCATCTGTGAGCTATTACTTACTAATTCGTTAATAAGAGTTTCTTTTAGTTAATAGTAGTTACTAGATTATTAATAAACTTTTTCAGTAGTTCTCTGGGAAGTATTAAAAAAATAGTAGTTATTGATTACTTAATAGTGAACTACCACTTTCGTCTGTGCGCTATTACTTACTAGTTCGTTAATCAGAGTTTCTTGTTAGTTAATAATAGTTACTAGATTGTTAATATTGTGTTACTCATTAGTTCTTGTGTAGTTATTCATTAACGAAGGAACCGTATTCTAAAGTGTTACCAAAAAAACAAACAAAAAAACAGAGCTGTTCTGCTTAGCTGTACATGCCATATCAGAAAAACAAAGGAGAGCCACTCTGGGTGCTAATTACTCGACCTTTTAACTTTGTGTGTTGGTCTGGTCACATCATAAACATCATCAGCTTGACTCATGAATATTAATGGGGTGATGTGACATTCGGCCAGTGAGAAGGCAGGAAAGCAAACACTAATGTTTTAACTACAACATCGAAAACTAATTATTTTTTTTCAAAGATTGGAGGTTATTTTACAAGAAAATATTAATTTTATAATAATGTTATAATTTATAATATTTTAATATTTAATTTTAATATCCAGACTTTTCATTTTTCACATTTAATTCAATGTGTCACTTACCATTTCTTTGTTATTATTTGTAAAATTTACTAGCAATTTCAAAGTGAAAATTGTTTCTATCCTTTATATATATATGATGAAATAAAAAAAAAATCTTAACATGTTTATAAGGCCACCAAGTGTATGTGATTATTGCATATGAGTTGTTTCAGTTGTCCCTACATTTTTTCATAGATTTAGAATACATTTTAGAACAAAAGTTATTGATAAATCAGGATTTGTTCATAAAAAGTTTGTACACAGATTTCATGTACAAATTTGTGCATAATCATGTTTAGGGAATGAGACTCAATGTTTTACATGGATGGCTACATGTCTTTCAGAATTATATATTTAATAGTGAAAATTCTGCACCATGTGCTAGAGCCCAAGAGGACGCCACACTCGGGGTGGAGTGGGCAGTCACGCCAAGGGGGCACGTTGCTGCTGGTATGCCAAAGCAATGGTGTCCACTTTCCAGTGAGACAGCCGTTGCTTGGAGAGAGCCTTTTCCTTCAGCTTCCCACCATAACAGACAAATAGCTTGTCTGTCTGAGTTCCTGAAACACTCTGTTCTATCTACATAGGCGTGGAGAACACATACTGGACAGAGCAGTTCCAAGGCTGGGTCTGCCTCCTCTAGGGGCAGCGCTTGCAGGTTCACCATCTGGTCCCGGAAGGGAGTGGTAGGATCCTTGGGCACATATCCAAGCCAGGGTCTCAGGATCACATGAGAGTAGGTTCTTGATGGAGGCCAATTCAGTCTCCTTGCTCCTCTCAGGAACCTGATGATCAGGCCGTGCTTCCCCACAGACTTGCCTTCGACTGGATCATGGTGTGCGGAAATAACGGCAACATAGATTTTGAGGGTGGAGGGAGACAGCCTTTGCTCCAACCCATCTTGAAAGAAGGAAAGCACGACACTGATCGAACATCTCTGGGGGTCTTCTCGGTGAGAAGAGCACCAGTTGATGAAGAGGTTCCACTTCAACAAATGTTTCATGGATGACGCTCTAGCGGAAGTGATGGTAGCCACCACTGCTGGTGGTAGGGTACTCAAACTTGCCTTGTCCTGTCCAGGAGCCACACGTGAAAGGCTCCAAAGATCAGGAAGAGGGTGCCATTGTGTGCCCTGTGCCCTTAGGGGAATTGGCCACTTGTACTCCTTTCCACAGCACCTCCTGTCGCGAGGAGTGCAAGTTCGGAAAACCAGGTCCGTGTGGGCTAGTACGGCGCGACCAGAATGACCTGCTCCTCATCAGAGGGAATGCGCAAGAAAGCTCACTGGGGGAAACGCATAGTTGCGGCCGTGGCCAGCTATGCACCAGTGCCTCCACGCTGAGCATGCCCCCGTACAGGGAATAATACAGGGTGCAATGGGTTGAGTTGAGAGAGGCAAACAGATCTATATGTGCGTCACCGAACTGGTCCCAAATCAGCTGAACCGACTAGGGATTGAGTCGCCTTTCTCCAGGGAGGGGCTGAAGCCGGGAGAGCTCGTCGGCTGCACGGTTCAGGGCTCCAGGGATATAAATGGTATGAAGCGGCCTCAGATGCTTCTGACTCCATATGAGGAGGTGGCGGGCGAGTTAGACCACCTTGATGGTTGATGTATGCTACAGTGGCGGTATTGTCTGATCGGACTAGTACGTGTTGATTCTTGAGCACGGCCCGGAAGCGGTGCAGAGCAAGACGTACTGCCAGCAACTGGAGGCAATTGATGTGCCATAGGCACTGGGAGCCCACGGCAACAAGTCCATTGCACATGGCACCCAGCCCATGGTAGAGGCATCTGTCGTTACAACATGACGGGAAGCTTGTTCCAGGGCCACTCTGGCCCATAGAAAACTGGGGTTCAACCCCGGAGTGAAGGTCTGATGGCAGGTCAGAGTAATTGGTACTCAGATGGTGCCGTGTTGCCATGCCCACCTCGGGACTCGGTCGTGAAGCCAAAGCTGAAGCAGTCTCATATGAAGCAATCCGAGCGCAGTTGCAGATGCCATATGCCCCAAGAGCCTCTGAAAACGTTTCATTGGAACCGCACTCTTGCTCTTGAACTGTCTCAGGCAAGCCAGTGACAGTGCGTGCTCACTCGTAAGCTGCACTGACATGGCAACTGAGTCGATGTCCATACCGAGAAAAGAGATCCTCTGCACGAGGCAAAGTTTGCTCTTTTCCCAGTTGACCTGAAGGCCCAGACGAGCTAAGTGCCGGAGCACTAGTTACTTGGTCTCGACAAACCTGGTCTCGAGGGAGAGCTAGGATCAGCCAGTCGTCAAGATAGTTCAGGATGCGAACCCCGTATTCCTGTAGGGGAACAAGGGCTGCCTTGACGACCTTCATGAAGAAGCAAGGAGACAGGGCTAGCCCGAATGGGAGGACAAAGAACTGATATGCCTGCCCGTCCAAAGCAAACCATAGGAATATTCTGTGTCTAGGGAGAATGGAGACATGGAAGTAGGTGTCCTTCAGGTCGATCGCTGAAAACCAATCTTGTGGCCGCACACATTCGAATATGCGTTTGGCGGTGAGCATCTTGAACCACAGCCTGTGAAGAGAGCGGTTCAGAATGTGCACCATGTTGTCAGAGAACTCAGAGATGGTAAAGTCAGTTCTTTCTGAGAATTAGGATTCTACCCCTCCACCAGGGAAAGGAGTCTGCCTGCTACTAGCTCCTGTAAAGAACTGAGTCCCATATCTGAGCGGCCCATACAGTATCTCAAGAGTGCCCCTTAACCCAGCTTATAGCGGGGGGCGGGGCTGGAGAGGGCTGTGGCGTTCCCCTGCAGCTTCCAGAGCCAGCTCGGATGAACGGGGGCAGGATAGGAGCTGCAGGAGGGCGCCTTTGGCAGTGGGCAGACTGAGGGTTCTGAGCGGAGCGGGACAGAATAAGCCTCTGTTTGCTCATGGCCGGTTGAGAACTAACCCTCTCTCTCTCTCTCTCTCTCTCTCTCTCTCTCTCTCTCTCTCTCTCTCTTTCTCTCTCTCTCTCTCTCTCTCTCTCTTATTTATATATATATATATATATATATATATATATGGCACAGGTTTTACTAAGAGTGCTAGGACACATTCACACTCTATGACTATTTTGGCGTATCTTTGGACTCTGAGGGAAACCGGAGCAACCAGAGGAAACCCACGTCGGCACAGGGAGAAAATGCAAATTCCACACAGAAAGGCCTTTTGGCTCAGCTTGGGATCAAGACAACAGTGCTACCCTCTGAACCACCATGTCGCCCCTAACCCTTTAAGAACAACTGATCTGCTGTAACAGGTGATTTTACTGTGTAGGGAGAAACACACAGCATCTGTTTTTGTTAGATCGTGTACAAAAAAAAAAAAAAATGTGTGAGTCAGGATTCTTTAGGCAGTCTGTCAGATGGTATTTGTATCTTATGGGACCAGGCTGACCAAATGTGTCAACAGTGGGTTCATAAGTGTTGAGCTTTAGAAAGCGCTGAGCAACTGGACAGACAAAGCTCTTAAGACTGAGAGTAATATATTGTTTACTCACTGGAACCATCATTCTCCATCATTCAATTTTTATTTGCTTTGTTTTGTGATATTCTATAGAGGGGCTGAC
Source organism: Pimephales promelas (assembly GCF_988280905.1). NCBI lineage: Eukaryota > Metazoa > Chordata > Actinopteri > Cypriniformes > Leuciscidae > Pimephales > Pimephales promelas. The sequence goes on from NC_142778.1 coordinate 23,950,983, forward strand.
TAGTGTGACAGGAGGTGGAAATGGATATCGGTATGATCGGTGTCTTTACGTCAGAGTTTCTGATTGATTTTCTGTGTGGATGTCAAAACTCCATTTTTATCTCCCTGGCCCGACTTGCAATAGTCAGCTTTAATACAGGGAAGACTGTCCATACTGATACAGTCTATGATAGTACATTTGCATAAGAAAATAACTTGGCACCAAGGAGATTACAAATGAATTGGAAAGAAATACTTTTGGCCCAGTATTTGTATCTGAAGACTGTTGTTAGTGAAAAGAAAAAAAATATAACAGAAGCCAAAGACTGCTTGCAGATAGTCTTCCCTGCTTTGTAAATCACTGATATTATTATACAAACTAGTCCCTTTGCTTGTTTACCCAAAACAAAATACTATATTTTTGCTGTTTTCCATGCGGTTTCAATGAAGAAGGGACTGATTTTGTGTTGGTAAAATTTGTGAATTATAGTTGTTCAGACCCGTTTTTGTAACTTGGATCAACAAATACAGTTCAACAAAAACATATTTTATCTTTTAGACCAGCATGAAAATTTTCGTTTTCTTTGTTATTTAATTTATAAAATTTAATTTAATTTTTAAAATTATATTTAAATGAAAAATGATTACATAATGAGTATAAATTATTAATTTAATGCATGCATACGTATATGCATTAAATTAATAATTAATAATATATATTAATTCTAAAATTGTTTCATCATATTTAATATTCATATTTAATTAATCATATTTTCATATTTATATGGGCTAGGGTTGAAGTATAACAACGCATTCTCACCCCAAGGCGTCACCTTTGACCATGCTTCAATATTTGACGTTTTAGGCGCCCTTTAGCGTCACTTACATGACGCGATCCTACGGCGTCATCTAACTGACGCTAAAGGAAAGCGTCAGTTAGAGTACGCGGTTAGGTTTAGGTGTGGGGTGGGGGTAGGGTACACGCGATCCTAGGGCGTCATCTTACTGACGCTAAAGGGCGCCTAAAGCGTCAGATATTGAAGCATGTCCAAATGCTTCCCAAGGCGTCAGTTAAGTGACGCCTTGGGGGTGAGAATGGGCTGAGTATAAACAACACTCTCTCATTCCAGCCCCAAAACTTGGAAATATTTTTCCATTATTAATGGAATAAAATATATTGTGTGTAAAAGTAAAAGTGTAAAGTTCTGTCCTGATCTTTACTTAAAACAAACACACACACACACGCACATGAACTTTTATTGATTTTTAAAAGCTTATGGAACGTAAAACACATGGAAGTCTGCATCTAATCTCATTTCATTACAGCACACATTGAAGAACATGACTGAATTTACTGCTTGCAACTGTACAAGGTGAGACAGTTAAATGTTCCTATTACATCAGATCGATCTGCAATAAAACAATGAAGCATGAAACATTTTCTAACTAAAATATCTTATTCATGAGACTAAAACCTGTCAGATTCAAAGTTATCGCTGAAACACACAATAAATCTCACTAATACAGCTGCTTCATTGAGAAACATTTCAGATGTTTGTGTTGAATGCAAGTGCTTTGGCTGTGATCCGTCAGTAGAAAAGAAAGGTGACCTGAAGCAGTTTGTTATTTCTCTCCTGAGACAGAAACACCCTAAAGTGCATTAACAGTCTGCGACGGGCACTGAGGCAGGACAGGCTGCGGGGTTGCTGCGTTCACCATCAGCTGCATTAAAATGCAAGAGCAGCAGTGCATCACTGGACCTCAGAGATAGATAAATCAACTAAATAAGCAAGCGCAACGTATGCACTCTGCTACAAAAAATGCCCGCATTGCATGAACAAACCTCATGCTCTGAGGACCTACAGCTCTCTTTCTCTCTCTATCTGCTCTCTTACAATGAATTAGACATGGACATTTGAAGAACATTTTGAAATAGTCTGAAACAGTATTTTCTTATAAAACGTACCCCAATAATCTTTATATATATATGTGTGTGTGTGTGTGTGTGTGTATTACTAATCTGTCAACACAATCTTTGTGGCATAAAGTATTCAATATTTGCTTATTTTTTGAAAAAAAAATAAAAATGCACACTGGGCTTGATGCAAGTTCCACAGCAGAATACATTTAACAGCCCTAAGAAGTTTTCTGTGAATAAAAAACTTGAAAAATATTGGGTTGTATTAGTTATGGTGATTTATTGAAAAGTTTATTGAAAAGTATGGCTAGGATATTCTTAAACAGTATAGCCTATATATATTTGTGTTTGACGGAAGAAAGAAAGTCATTCGGGATTGGAGCAACCCAATAATGACTGAATTTTCAATTGAACTACTGTATTCCTTTAAAGTTGGCATGAAACTGAAGTTGCCATAGTCTCTTATTCCCTATTGTTATGTACAGTATATCCGAGTGAGTCGACTTCTCAAATGGATAAATAATTTGCAATGAATACTGGACAATTAGAGTTATCAATTTTGATTTCATGGGGACTTTGAGGAATTTGACCAAATTGATTTTAGCATCTGCATTCATGAACATACCTTAAAGTGCAGGGGTGTTTGCTATGCCCGACACACATGGAGTTTCAGAGAGCAGGGTTGGAGGAATGGGATGATCCTTCATAAGCTTGAGCTCTACTGTATTCCACTATGTCTTTGATGTGAGAAACTCATGAAGGTCTGCTGCCGTTTGCCTCATGTCCTGGGGAAGAGTTCAGGAAGTTTTATTGAGTGGGCCGTCGGGAAAACAACATTTTTCAGAGGCCTAGCCAAGCTCAGAAAAAAAATGTGCCCCTGCTGAGAGGATTTTCTTTGGGAAAACAAATGTTCTGGGCTGAATTATTTTTTTTGACATTGGCTATATGAGTCAGAGATGCATTTTGCCGTAGTTTTGCAAAGTAATCTCATTCGTCTTCATAGCTATTTGTATGTAAAATCTTCTTCTAGCACGTTCACTGCTCTTCAAATGATCAGATTTTGATAACACATTGTATCGATAGTCCAAAATAGACATTCTACTAACTATACGTAACTTTGCAACTACATGTCAACAAACCTCTATTAGTGTTAGTAGACATGTAGTAGCACAGCTTTATAGTTAATAAATGGACAATCGAAATAAAGTGCAACCGTTTTATTAATGTTTTTGAAAGAAGTCTCATATGCTCACCAAGCTGCATTTATCTGATCAAAAATACAGTAAAAACAGCAATATTGGTAAATGTTATTATAATTAAAAAATAACATTGTTGTAAAATTAAAAAAAATAATGTTTTCTATTTGAAAAGAAAAAAGTAATTTATTCCAAGCTGAATTTTCAGCATCATTACTCCAGTTTTCAGGGTCATCCGATCCAAATGACATGTGAAGGCTTTACATTTAAATGCTCTCAGTATGTTGATATTATATGCTTTAGTGTCTCTCCAAATGTTGAAAATTATGTCTACATGAATACATCTGAGATCACCAAGGGATTTGCTGTGGTTTATGTGTTAAAATTAAAATGGAACATAGTAAACTGCAGATTTTAGTTATTTATTTTTTTTTTTAACAGTGCAGCATAACTGACACCTAAAAATAAGATGGATAGATGAAGAGCATGTCGCCTCCCGCTGTGTTCAAGGCTTTGGACTCCCATGGGCTTCAATATTCTCAAATGCTGAACATCAGCTGTATTTATATATTGACTGCATGTGGCCTCACATGACGTGAGAGTGACATAAGCTGCTTATGACCTGCGAGATGGGAAACCGGCGAGGAAAAAATGAAGCTAATATTCCTCTCCATCGTTACATTACATTTATTCATTTAGCAGAGGCTTTAATGCAAACTTACAAATCCGACTTACAAATGAAAACAATATAAGCAGTTAAACTAACAGTAAGACAACAAACGTAAGTGCAATGACCCCTCTCGGTTTAATAGAAAAAAAAAAAAATATATATATATATATATATATATATATATATATATATATATATATATATATATATATATATATATATATATATTAGGGCTGTGCAAAAATTAATTGCGATTAATCGCATCCAAAATAAAAGTCTGTGTTTACATAATATATTTGTGTGTGCTGTATATAATTATTTTGTATATATAAATACCTATGCATGCATGTATATATTTAAGAATTATTTGCGCTTAAATTCTGTATGTGTGTATATATATATATATATATATATATATATATATATATATACATAATCTATATTATACAAATATTTTATATATGAATAACACATTTTCTTAAATATATACATGCATGTGTGTGTATTTACACAAAATAATTATATACAGCACACACAAATATATTATGTAAACACAGACTTTTATTTTGGATGTGATTAATCGCAATTAATTTTTGCACAGCCCTAATATATATATTATATATATATATATATATATATATATATATATATATATATATATATATATATATATATATTTTTTTTTTTTTTTTTTTTTAAGATTAGAAGAGAAAGGAGAAAGTGTTAGTATGGATCAAGTGCTATACGTCTCAGCAGTTTCTTGAAAGTGGCTACTGACTCAGTAGCTCTGGTTGAGTTAGGCAGATCATTCCACCAACATGGAACAATCATGGTAAAGGTCAGAGAAAGAGATTTTATGCCTCTTTGAGATGGTACCACAAAACGACGTTCGCTAGCAGACCTCAAGTTTCTGGATGTCACATTAGTCTGAAGTAGTGAGTTTGGGTAAGAGGGAAAATCTGCAGGACCGGGCAGTTCTAGCAGTGCGGTCTGTGAAGTTAAATTGATCATCAATTACAACCCCAAGGTTCCTAGCTGACCTTGATGGAGTTATGGATGATGAGCCTACCTGGATGGAGAAGTTGTGATGAAGGGTTGGGTTGGCCGGGATCACAAGTACCTCTGTCTTAGCAAGGTTTAGTTGAAGGTGGTGGTCCTTCCTCCAGCCAGAAATGTCAGTCAGACAGGCTGAGATACGAGCAGCTACCATCACACACACACACACACACACACACACACACACACACGTAAACTCTCTCTCTCACACTCAAAATAATTTAGAGCCACACACCTCAAGGGAAGTGGTGATGTTAATGATTCATAAAAGGCTGACATTTTAATCAAACAATAAGGGGCAACATTGTTTATTTATTTGTTACCTATGTGAAACATTAGAAAACTTGGATTTAGATGAATCATTGTATGACCTTGAGAACCTGTTTAAGGAGATTTCTGCTACTGTAATATTCTTGCATCAAGGTCACTAATCTTTATTTTCAAATCAAAGCTTATTTTGTCATGTTTGCTTTCTGTAGATCAGCTTCTGTTGAGAGCGTTTACTACGTCAGTTTGATATTGCAGATGGCTTATCCAATAGTTGATGAGAGATTAACCGAAGTGGAGCATTTTTGAGGCATCAAAGCCAAAAAAACAAAGAATTTCAGAGGGACTGAGAAATCCCCAAGACTCAATCAGTGATACCTTTATTCCATCTGCCATGGATGACAATTAATGTTCGTGCTGGGAAACGCTCCTTCCCATCCATCGTTTCCTCTAATTCCGCTGCTTTCTTCTCTTGAGACTTTCTCAGAGTGGGACGCAGTGGTGGATGATGGGAAAACAGCTCAGCGGGCCAGTCACTATTTAGCGCCGCCTCCCTGCGTTACTTTCCCGCAGCGTTGTCAACCACCCCGGCTCCCGCATTCCTCTAACAAGCTGCTAAACTCTGTCCCACATCCCTGTGGAGAGCCCACCTGAACATGGCCGCCGTGCCGCTCCCTGTGAGGATGTTTTATTAGATTCACAGCAGAAGAAAACCTGATTTAGCTCAACTGGTGGGTGGAGAGCAACAGCGTTCCCTCAGAGAATGAACGAAGTGCTTTTAATTATAGTGAATTCAGATTACATCTCCCATTCACCTTGCTTGCGATATTATAAGTGTATAATTAATTTCTTTCGTGTTGTCTTTCTATTATTAACATGTGAACTTTATTGGAGGGGTTTTTCATGATGTATTTGTTGGTTTAAAGTTTAAAAAGGAAGTGGCTATTGGGAGATTCTATAGCCACTGTTACTTTATTTGTTCCTAAGTGTAATTGACATATTCATTAATAACTGATATCCTGGAGAAAAAAAAAGAAAAAAAGAGAGATGAGATGTTTAGTAATAAAAATAATAATGTAGAAAATTATTAAAATTATTTAAAGTGACATTTTATTCATATTATTATTATCCATGATGATGATGATCTTGTAAGAATAGCAATACAACTGTTAGTTTAAAATTGAGTTTACATTCATTAAAGTAACTAATGTATTAATTACTGTTTGTTATTGTTATTATTATTAATGGTAATAATAATGATTGTCACTTTAAACTGCATTTTTATATATCAATGTAAATAATGTATTCATTAATAACTAAGATTCTGTAAAAATCACACAGTATTATTACTATTACTACAAAAAGAATGACAATTAAACTATAGAGTTTATATCAATAATAATACTTTAATAATTCATCTGCTCCTGCCAATGAGACTAACATTAAATATATTAGTATAGTATGTCAACCATTGCCTTTTGGCTATTTCTATTTCTTTTTTAAGGAATTTTAGAATTATTCAAGTGTCTTTAGAAACATTTGAGGCATAATACTTAAAATTAAACATGACTCAGAACACAAATAAATCTCATAAGACATTGAGCAATGAAAAATTGTCTCTGGGTTGCCAAGCATGGTGTATTTTAGATGTAGCCTACTCTTGAAAGTGTTTCTTATTTTTGGTTTTGTTTAATGTCAGAATTAAAATAGCTGCATATGTTTGAACTGTACCATTTTTTTGGGGGGGTGGACTGTGTATCTCTTTCAGCTGTGTTTACAGTCCCATATAAACTCCATGTTATACTTGGTTTTTTCTGCTGTCCCTGTCGGTTGAATTGATCATTTTCACGACCCTTTGCTGAAAGCAAATGGTGCGATCCTCTCCCTCTCGTATCCTGTACATTGGTTCGTCCCTTTGGGTCGGTCATTAATAATGTGCAAGATGAGTCACCTGCAGCTGAGAGAGAACTGGCCCATAAATGCCTGGGCAACAAGACTGTCAAAAACCAACCAATCCTTTCTAATATATGACCATGGCTAGGCTCAAACAACACATTTCCCCATATCATTAATTAAGGCAATTAAGGTAAAGGAAATATTTATATAAATGCCTCCACTGTGGCTGCTGCTGATAGACCATTAATCAGTCTCAGGCTTTGTGCCGTTCAGCACCATGGACAGGGTCTAAAAGCCAAGCTCAAATTAGACTGAGTTTGAAGGACACAGATTGTACTTTCTAAATAAGTGTTGTAAAATACATTTGTAATATAATAAAATCCAGATTTAGCTTTTGTTTAACGCCCTCTATGATATTCACTCTGTGGTAATATCCTGTTGAAATCCTTTTTAAATAAAATGCCCAAAGTATATCTGGAATCAGAATGTACCTCTATTTTTACCCCATCCAGCAATAAAATAGTTTTTTTGATATGAACCTGTTCAGATTCCCCAGGCTAACACCAAACTGGCTATTAATCAGTTACACTCACGGCTGTGAGGCTTTTTCCCAGGCGTTTCGTTTTATTAAAGCTTGTGATGAAAGAAGCACTTTCGCCCGAGTTCTTTGATGAAATGCCGAGGGGTCACAGGGCAGGAGAATTCAACATTATCTCTTTACATTCTTCCATTAACTTTCATTCCAGTTGGATATTTATTAACGCAAGAGCGATAAGGACTTCATAGTGAGAATTTTTCAAGACTTAAGGCAAACGGGCTGCAGGGCTGTCTGTCTGAAGTCAGAAGTTTCTTGACCTTTTCTCGACCTTCATGCGCGATTTTCCATTGATATTTCCTTTCTTGGGGCATACATGAACATACTTCATGTATGTTTCTGTGCAGTGCTTTTGACTGGGGACTATTAATACAGAGAGGTGATTGTTTGCGCTTCTGTATCTCTGCTGCCCCTCACAGGACAGAACCTGCAACTGCATGCTTTTGTTGTTAGCGCTCTACCATCTACTCTCTTTCTCTCTCACTTATGTATGTGTGTGTGTGTGTAGGGAGGGTGATATAACTCATCCTGCCTTTTTATGTTCAGTAAATCATGTATGTCTGCTCAGAGCAAGTGGGTTATCAGACCGAATACTCTAGTGAGAAATCATTCCCATTACGCACACACACAGATACACACATACACAGATGCACATATTAACACGTATGCTGGCATGCACAAATCCACTTTTTGACCTGAAACGGTAAACAGCCTATCTTGGAGAAATTTTAAAGCTTGCTTTAAACTTTCTTAACTATATTGCTTGATGTCAGATTGTTCATAATTCTTGTGAACTATATTATTTTTTTTATCAGTATTTTAATCATTCACTCTGTCTGAATATGCCTACTTCCAAACCATATAGTAGGCAAAAAACGTAGGCCGATTGACACTTTATTCTCAAAAAAGAGGCCACGGGAGAGGATTTGTGACGCTGACAACGTGGCGGATATAATACATCCGTATTTCAATTATACTACACATATAGAACAGACTTTTTTAATGGTCAAAAAGTAAGTTTCAAACCAATGTAGTAGGCTACCTTCTATATGAGATGTTGATTATGACTATTTTTATGACAAAATATTACTCCAGTAAGAGTATATATTTTTTGAGCTGGGTAAGTGTACAAAGGTATCTAAAAAGTATTAAGTTCTTATTTTGAAGTGGAGAAACTTTGTTGCTGTCTACTATTGTTTTTTATGCTGTTGTGGGTGGTTACCAGGGTGTTGCCATGTGGTGTATTGGGTGTTTTGCTAAGCTTTATGATATTCTTATCTTTAGATATACTTTTCCTCATCCTTTAAAGTGGGTCTATTTTATCATCCAACATGTGAAAATATTGTATCGTATGATGCAGGACGAGTTATGAACTGAATTATAATATTTTGTGTTAGAAATTTGGTCATGAAACTAACCCCAAGTAAAAGTAATGAGTGGCATAGCACACACTTTATATTACTAACCTAGTAGTAGATACTGTAAGTGTGCAAAAAAATATATACTGTATTTAAAAAGGACAAATCTGAGTATTTATAAGTTTGGGTAAGGCAGTCGCATGGAGTAAACAGAAACATATAGCTACAAAGTAAGCAGATTATGGATTCCTACAGATTTTTTTTTTTTTTTGTCCTCATAAAAGTCATAGAAACCCCACTGGCCTTGATAAAAAGTTTTTGAAGAATTGAAGGAGCTCTGACTTCTGAAAAAGAAATGAAGGGAGCACATTTTGATGGATAACTCCAATATGCACTAAACATCCAGGGATCAAACGTGCAGATGAAAACACAAGCAAAAAGAGAAATAAATGTCTTTGGCATAGCCTAGAGGGGAGAGAAAAACAGAGGGTCAAATTTATTCATTTGTGTGTTTTTGTAGCTTAAGAGAGAGAGAAAAAAATAAGTGAGCGAGAGAAGAGGCAACGGATTAGACACACACACACACACACACCATGTGTGATTATAAATCAAGTGTGTGTCAGGATGCTCTCTATGATTCTGATGCAGCAGCAAAAATGCGGCTCCCGCTGCTCATCTCTGACGGGAAGTTTGCTCCGAGTGATCTGGAATGTTGAGAGGAATTAACATTGAAATGATTCTGCTGACAGTTTCACACTATCTACTGCACATTCCCTCACAAACAGGCTGTGTGAATCCTAATGGCATGCCAAGCAAACCTCTCAAATACCCTCTGGATATGCTCTGAAGTCACATGAATGCATAAGCAGGAGGAGCTCGCGTGAACCCGCATTAGTTGACCACAGTATATGTGCAAGCATGTGTGTGTTTGTAACCTCACCAAGCAGGCAGAGATAATACAAAATAGGCACTAACACAAGAGCACAACGTTCAACATCGAATTTCAATAAAGATTCTTGTTGAAATGGGTGAAATGCTCCTTTAAGGCTGTCCTGTGGAGAGCTGTGAGATCGACGACGATGATTAAAAGACCCAACGGAGCCGGATATAGCGGAGTGCTGGACTTTTCCCAGATCGTCAACCATGTGACTCTTCTCTTCCTCGTCAATCCTCTCGTCCTGTCTTCTTCTGAGATTACATTCACACGGGGTAAAGGTACCATTATTTTTTGTTTGGCCCGTGGGGTAAAGCAGTCATTTGATTTGAGGCTACAACCCACCCGAGCTATTCAGGCCTGCATCAGATGAACATTTGAGGGTATTTCAAATTCAACTAGGGTTTTGCGCGCTATTTTATTTTCTTGGGCCCTTATGTTTTGAATGTGAATATGAATGCCTTTGTGATCTGAAGTAATTTTATACCGGACAGTAGCAAATCTTATTTGGCTGATCATAATCAGGGCTACCCTCAGAAAGGCCCACTGAAGCCAACTGTCAGATTGGCCAGTGAGAATTAACAGCTGAGCTCAAGGGGCGATGTACTCAAGACCAAAAAATGTCAGACATCCTTTGGACCGGACATAAGATCTATCTGAAGCACCAGCGTTAGTCTATACTCCAAAACAATTTTTTTTTTTTTTTAAAGAGAGACCAACTTCTCTACCCTGAGGTGGCTAATAGCCTGAGGGCTATCACAGATGTGTGTAGAAAAAACAAGTGGTAGCAAAAACATTCCTATTCTTATTTCTAGAATGACGTTCTGCCTCTTAACTCTCTGCTGATGACATATTTCATATGAACGAGTGGCGGCCTCAAATGCTCTCACCATGAGAAGAAGCCTAAGCTATAAACATAGTTTTACAACTAGAATGAGCGGTGGCACACCTCGCTTTATCTTACATATGACAACAAGGGAAGTCATCACATACTCGCAAAGAAGCCCATACAACTGGTGCTTCTCTCTATTGTTCTAGCCACCTAACAAGGGAACTTCAGGGCCCTCTCAACTAGGTCTATAGAGAGATCTATTTTAGTGTTACTGTAGTTCCACACAAAAATTACTCTTAAAGAAGACCAACTCAGCTCACCTGCGGCATGCAAAAGTGAATACTCACCAGACAGTTCTTTATGAACATGGGGTCTACCACTTTTACATGCCAGAAGGAGGCACTTTCATTAACCAAGCTGGGGTGGGCCATCAGAACATTGTTCTCACCATGGGCCCAGCCCCAGGCCTGATTTAAGAAGGGCCTGGGGCGTCGGGGAAGAGAGGAGAGGGCTAGAAGATATATAATATATAATGACGCCCTCATGGGAGGTGATTTATGTGTGCGTTTGTGCTGGATCACCTCCCTCAGATCCCTCTTCTTGCGGGAATCACACCTCTTCTGCGACCTACCCCTCCACGGAGGAGGTGCACAAGAGGTGATACTGGCTCTCTGGCCCTGTCTAAAGTCATCGGACCATGATGGCCCGGGCCCTCCCATCTGTCTGGGCGTGGATACGGATCTTAGCGGTAGAGGTCTTCACAGTGCACCCGAGACCCGTCGGGACCCGTACGGGTTCGGGTCTATATTTTAAATGATCAGCCGGGTCCGGGGTCTGCTTAACATTGTGTGTAATACCAACGCATTCTCATCCTTTAGCGTCATATAGGAGGCTATATGACAAAACGGCGAAATACTACTCATATGGCGTTAATATAACACGCGCTGAGAACAGGCTGGTAATACCCTTGCGATCGGAGTGCAATCTCAAGCGCGTGTCATGTTTCTATGGCAACCAGAGCAGAGCTTCCGCCAAACTGTGATTTACATGTTCTCCAATGTTTATAATAATATAAATGAACCGTCTTGTTTAATCTTAAAGTTTTGGTGGTCAGATTCAGACTCAATGAAGAGCAGAGAGCACAGATATGATCAAGCTGAACAAGCAACAAGCAATCTTTATTATAGTTCAAAAGGGCAAACAGTTAAAGTTATTATGCGAGTAACTCGAGTCAGAATGTACATGTGCAAGGCTGCATTTGTCATCCATCACTGTGACATCAAGTGGACTTTTAAAGCTGAAATAATGAGTGGATTAAGCTTGGAATAATGAGAGAAATAACATGGATAGAACTTTCTTGTCGGTGGATTGTAATGCATCACAGTCAGTCAGGTCACTTAACAAGGAAGTGAGACGACGGCTACTAAAATTAGGTAAGACAAAGTTTTATTTTTCGCTCGTGTGAAATAATATTTGACAATCGGGTCCAGTCGGGTTTGTGTCTTCCTGCCGGGTTCGGGTCCATTTTTCAAATAATAGACGGGTTCAGGTCGGGTCTGGGCAGTACATTTATGACATTTCTCGGGTCTGCACGGGTCCGGGTCCAACTTTTGAAATGAATGACGGGTCCGGGTCGGTTCGGTGTAGCACATTACGGGTCTCTTCCGTGTCTGGCATGAATTTTTGGACCCGTGAAGACCTCTACTTAGCGGTGTGCAGGTCCTGAATACAGCAGAGCGCACCTTCGCCTCTCTGAACTTTCCAACCACCGTCTCCACGGAGGTGCCAAAAAGCTCAGAGGGTGACACCAGCGAATCGAGGAGAAAGCCTTTTTCTTTCTCCCTGATGTTGGCCTGGTTCAACCACAAATGTCATTGCGGCAGCAGTCTGTTTGGTGGCCCGGGGAGCTAGTATTTTTCATTTGCGGCGCAGCTCAGTTACTGCCTCAGGGGCCCCACCCCCTGGTCGAGATCCACCAGCAGATCGGCCTGGTATACCTGCATACTAGCCCACTAATGTCAGTGGATACAGGCAGAAAATGGGTTCTTGTCCTTTCGATCTCAGTAAGAGAGCGATTTCTCCCCCAATCTGTTTTCACGGCAGCTGCAGCCTGCCCATTGCTTGTTCCATTACACCAACCACCTCAGCATACACAGGGCATGGTGGCTTAGAAGATTCAGGATTTATCCAATTAACACCATCCTCATCAGCCATCACCTGTTCGTCCGAAAGAGCACTCGCTGCCGGACTGTTTTCTTTTCTTTTCTTTTTTAGAAAAGTTTTCATCATCCACCTGCAGCTCACCCTCGTCAGCCACCAAATCATATTTTTATCAATGACGGTGACACTCTTGCAGTACAACTCAGTGCTTTAAAGCCTTTGATTTTTTGGGGAATTAATTTCCTTACATGCTCATGCGGACCCATCAAATGACTGAATAACAGAGCTTTGTAAAATAAAACATAGCAGCCACAAGAGTTTTAACCCCAGCTTGACATCATAAACTCAATAAAATCAATTATTCACATTTGTGACCTCTCTATCTTTCTCATTTTAATTTCCCCAAATCTATATGTTCCTTTCCCCTCTGAAGGTTTTACAGTTGCTGATCAGGGAAAGTGTTTCGGTGGGTCAGCTTCTCTTGAGTTTTGCTGATTCAACATCTGTGGTTCACAGTTGGTTAGCTTTGGGAGTTCAATTTCCCACATTTTCCTTCCCTTCCTTAATTTAGGGGCCAGTCATTAATTGAGAATGAAGCACCACCTCACACTACGGTGTAATTATGCCTGATTGGAAAATAAACAGATTCGGCATGTTGCTTATTAGCTAACCTGAGAAAATTAAACAACACCAATTAATAGGCCATAAAACAGATTGGGTTGCACCTTGCACTACAGGATATTGCATTATTCCCAGCTGTGTAATGATATAGACTAATGTAAAAGGGATTACTGTTTTTGAAAAATATGGATAGTGTTATGAGAGCATGTGGCTACAAATTGCATTAAAGAGGTGGTTAACTGCTTTTTTTCTTTGCACGATTGTGTTTATGGTGTGCATAAAACATGTGTTGTTGTTTTTTTGAAGCCTTATTTTTCATAAATTTCACCTTTATTGTAAATCGCTTTCTTCTCTTTTCATTTGACTCTTGTCATTTGAGCGACCGGATTACTTCCTGATTCTATGAAACCACTCCCTCAAAAACAGGTAATGGCTCAGATTGGTTAGTTGGGCCAGTGTGTTGTAATTGGCTAAACTGTGTAGTGCACATTGCCTGGAAACTTTACGCCCATTACCTTTACGAGTGAAAGTTGCATGTGCTCAGGTCAAATGTAAATGGGTCAATACTGTCATATCACTTTGAGCCAGAATCAGACCCAGAAAGCGACAATGAAGAGAGTCAAGCAGAACCTCCCCAAACACGGCTCTTACAAAACGTTTCTGAATGGTACATTTATTATTATTATTATCATTATATCCTACTATTATTATATAATAATTTCAATACACTGTTACTTGTAAATGCTACTGCTGCTTGTTAGCTTTTGAGATATGGTTTTATCATGATTAAACATTTAATATAACTGAATAAATGACTGAGCTATACCATTTTTTAAAGTTATTGTTTTATCGATATAATGAACAACCGTATATCTATTCACAAAACTTAGTTTACTCAGCGTATCTTTTCTTTAGGTGTACATGTGGCAAAAACCATACTGTACACCGATAACATCAGCTGAAGTTTGCTGTTGCGATTACATATATTTTTTTTTTTTAACTTTGTCTATACGCACATGTAGGGGCCTACTAAATATGGATAAATGAAATTAATGGAAAAAAAAACTACACCTTCCATGATGCTTTTTTTTTGTGAATTCCAGTGTTTTAATAACTTGGCCGATGTAATTTTAGTTTGTTTTGATTGATGTAAACTGAGCAAATTAGAGATCAATTGAAGGGGCGGGAGAAAAAAATGGAGTCGGAAGAGAAACGCACGTGCGAGAGAGAAGCAGGAGAAAGAAACGCACGTGCGAGAGAGATGCGGCTGTGTATCGATGGGTGGTAAAACTTTCAGTCGAATTCAGAGAGGATTAACATTTGTAGACTTAAGTACACACGTACAGGCACAAATATTTTCTTGCAGTTAATTTATAGCAGGCTCAGTCGTTTGTTGTTTTCCAGTGAAAGTGATAAGTGTAACGTCAGCTCTGTCGGTCCCTCCCTACTGTTTGCAATAACAGAGAAAGTACTCTGTCGGACTTAAAAACTAGAGGGACATTGGCTTCCCCGCCAAGTCCAAGGACTGTTATGAGTGACAACCAGCTTGCGAGCGCCGTTTGAGAGCCAGAGATAAAGTAACAAGTGGGAACTACCCGGCTAAGTAGCACTGCTGTGAAGAGGGACCTCGCCCACGGGAGTTACATCGCCGCGCGGATATCTACCAACTGCACCTCGCCATTCTGCTGCATCGTCTACCCGCCTGTGGATTCTTTGAACGGTCGGACTGATGGAGTCGCGTGAGTAACCGGAGACTTTTCTGAACGTTGAACTGTACTACCAAGGATGTTTTTCATATGTGCATCACGGTATGGGCCCCAATGTTAACAAATCCAAGCGCTAACAATTTGAACTGTGATGGTACAGATGTGTGTATTTTGGACTGCGTACTGAAGTGATATTTTTGGCACTGATAGGCTACCTGCAAGGGTTACATTTATATTAATTTAGTTTACACACACACACACGGTTTAACATTTTTTTTTTCATCCTGAGAGAAACAAAACAGGAGAGTGTTATTTTAAAGAGTACCAGAGTGGTTTGATAAAGCATGTTTGACTGTTTGGCAGTTAATTAAGGGTTCATTGTAAGGTTTACACTTTAAATTTAACTTTGTTGATTTGGGTTTGATACAAAATAATTGGTGTTTTGAAGGAAACTTATAAGAGTATAAGAAATGTAGAAATAAATGTTTTTTTTTTCTTTTTTCATACTAAATATATTGTTGTTGTTCATATTTGACTGATTCATAGATGTTTACCATTAGTCTGGGGAACTTAAGTATAGCTCTTTAAGTGAGCTAGTAGTTCCACAGTGGAGGCACTGAGCTATTATATTCTTACACACATTGTTTATCTGTTATCTATGCCTACTTTGCCTGTCTAAAGTCACTAGCTGTGACTCATATTAGTAAATAGGGAGTATTTAGCCAGCTCGCCATCAACAGCTAAGAACCCAGGATCCTGTTTAACACATTTTAATATAGCCCGGTGTGATAGTAGGGTACACCTTAGGTCTTGTCTGATCAGCTCTACTGGTGTCAACAAGGGGTTACACACAAAATAGTACAGCGAATCTTGTTGAATCCGCCATTAATTTCATGCAGATTCTGGAAGCTGTCTTCCGTGCAGTACAAAGAACTAAATTACGATTGTAATTTTCAGGAAGATAATCAAACTTACATTTTAGCCATTGTTGACGAACTACAGCATAGGAAGCTCGAACACAAAAGACCCGAAAGCTGGGTGAAAATAACACACTTTCCACGACATGGCTACAGCTCTCCACTATAACTATTCCTATCCGACAAAACCGCAGAAATATGGCCATGCCCCCTTTTTTGCATATTGCGGAGGGAGGGTTGATGTAAATTTATGGTATGTAAACGGTTTTCGTGGTTCGACTTATCAACTTATATTTCAAAGATGGCTCCTGCCTGTATACGAAGTGGACTGTCTTTATAAAGTGTCATCTTATTAAACGGTCTGTACACTTCCAAAGTTCTCAATGCTTCATTTTGGTGGGAAAACAACAGCAATATTCACAAGCAAGGATCAGTAAGGTTTTAAGAATTCTATGATGTTTTGTGGTATTATTTGGTCAGTTTCAATCTAAAATAATTATTATTTGATAAAATTACAGAAAATGTATGATCATACAAAAAAGAAAATTTAAATTGTTAAATAATTACAAAAATTCTCAATTACTAACTTCAGCTCTTTATTGACACCCTGTTATAGGTTTCATTCTGTTAATTTGACATTGTAACACAGTCTCATCCCAAAAAGTCATATAACATACGTCTTGGGACGTCTTTTGACCATACGTCAATTTGACAATACATCATACCGCCTTTTTAGGGCCCCCTGAAACGTCGGTAGATGGCGATCCCGGGCCGTCATACAACTGACGCTTTACCTTTAACGTCAGTTAGGTGACGGGTTAGGTTTAGGGTTAGGTTTAGGTCTGGGGTAGAGTTAGGATCCCATAACCTCATCTACCGACGTTTAAGGGGGCCCTAAAAAGGTGAATATTGACGTATGGTCAAAAGACGTCCCAAAACGTCAGTTATATGACGTCTTGGGATGAGACCGGGTTGGACATTTACACTCTTGAAAATAAAGGTTTTTTTTAATGACTTTGAGGGTTCCACTAAGAACCTTTAGCACCATTGACCCTTCAAAAGTTTATTTAGGTTTAGGTTTATTTAGTATCTACACTGTTAAAAAAATCTCCGTTAAAAAACGGAAAAAGTGCTGGTAATTAATTACCAGCACTTTTTCCGTTTTTGTACGGGCACTTCCGTAAACCTTAGAACGGAAATTTCCGTAGATTTACATGAGTTTTTCTGTACCATTGACGGACATTTCCGTCAAACCTAAAATGGAAAATTCCGTATTTTCTGTACTATTCATGGATAATCCTTATACAGAAATTTCTATTTTTATAGCATATATTTTGGTAGCAAATAATTCAAGAACAATATATACATATTGAACATGTTTTATTTTTCTGTAAAAATTTCATGTAAACATTCTTAAAACGCATTCAATGGGTAAAAATTGATATACACAGACAGACACACACAATTTAACAATGTGCAAAGCACCATAAAAAATTGCTTGTATTGTGGAAAAAGTTAAGACATTAAACAAACATGGGAGAAATGAAAAAAAAAAAAGAAATTGAGCAGGTACTTGCACAATATTGGTGTTGTACCAAATAGCTCACAAAATTATTTTAAAAAAATGGAAAAAAAAAAACCTTCATAAACTGTGAAAGTCAAGATTCAAAACATTTTCAAATGCAATACTAATAGAATACGATACAATACAGAAACAAACAAAATGCAATGAAGATAAGGCTTCTGCTTTTAAAAATTGCTTTAGACTTCTAGTCAATAGAGTGAAATGTTTGGACACATGCAGAATGGATGCAAATTGAATACCACACAAGTCCTCTGGAGGAAACGTCCAACCCAGTGTAGAATCCAGCGCATTGCACCCAAAAAAAGGATGGATTAAGCAAATCGAAGAAGATCTGAAGATCCAGCGGCTTGACCCACAGCAAGGCACGATTAGTCGCCACAGTTCGAAAAGCATAGAGACAAGTGATCGAATGAGTTCGAAATCCTGCGGCACCCACAGCAGCATACTGGATGCGAGGTCGTCCTCCCCAAGATGCCAGCTAGGGATTAAAGAAGAGTGAAATGTTAGTGTTGATGCCATTTTTCTGTAAGAGAACACAATATTACATAAAGCATAAGCTCACCCCAAAATTTTAATTTGTAATTACTCACACGCACGTTGTTCCACACGTCCTCACAAGAGTTACATTCATCTTTAGAACAAAAATGAAGATCTTTTTGAGGAACTCTGAGAGATTTCTGTCCTTCCATTGACAGCTGAGGCAACTACCACTTTCAAGTTTCAGAAAGGTATAGACACAAATGTAATCCATGTGACTCCAGTGGTTTAACCCCAAATTTATAAAGTGGCACAAATGTTTTGTTGCTAGAATCTTATCGCATCACATTTGGATAGGACTCTAACACTGTGTTACTTTTATTATGATCTTACTATCTTTCTGAAGCTTGAAGTGGTAGGAGTAAGCAGAGGGAGAGCTGTCAACAGAGGGAGAGAACGCTCTCAGATTTCATTAAAGGGATAGTTCACTTTGAAATTAATTTTTGATATCTTTTATCTTACTTCTAGGGCATCCAAGATGTAGGTGCCTTTGTTTCCACAGTATTTTCAATTTTGATATTTTTAGGTCAAACCGTTCTTGTCTGTAAGTCATATAATGCAGGTTTATGGGATTCACCCTGAAAAAGTGAAACTGAAAAAGCATGCACAGAGAAGTCCAAATTAAACATGATTCAATGACTCCTAAATGCAAGTACACATAGATGGCCTAAGACACGAAACAAGCAGTTTGTGTGAGAAAACGAACAGTATTTATATTGTTTTTACCTCGTGTAATCACAGCCACGTCCAAGTGATCTGAAGGCACAGGGCGCTTCGGTCTGCGCAAGTGCGCCGGAAGTGATCCTTCAGATCACTTGGACGTGGCTGTGATTACAAGAGGTAAAAACAATTTAAATACTGTTCGTTTTCTCACACAAACCGCTCGTTTTGTGTTTTAGGCCATCAATGTGTACTTACATTCACGAGTCATTAAATCATGTTTAATTTGGACGTCTCTGTGCATGCTCTTTAGGGGGACCCAGGGTGAACCCCATAAACCTCCATTATATGACTGACAGACAAGAACGGTTTGACCTAAAAATATCAAACTTGAAAATACTGTGGAAACAAAGACACCTACATTTTGGATGTCCTTGAGGTATAAAAGATTTCAAAAATGTATTTCAAAGTGAACTATCCCTTTAAGATCTTAACAACTTGCATGAAAAACGTTCATTTTTCGGTATGTTCAGTTAAAGTTCCATTTTGAGATTTGACAAAAGCTTGAAACTTTACCTGGTTTTTCGAAGTTGTTCATACAGGAACTTCAGCAGTTTTGGAGGAATGGGGACGTTTCCTTCATCTCAGCCTTTTCAACCTTCGTTCAGGATTTCTACACAGGAAAGTTGGAAATGAAAAAAAAAAAGGATATATTTTTAGCTACACAAGAAATTAAATGAAGGAAAATTAACTACAAAGTATCATGTAGACCAGGTTGAGGTTGACAAACAAATGTACAGTATTTTACATTCACTAAATTATCAACTATAAAAAAATTATCAGCCATTCCTAATTCTCTCAAATTCAAACACTGTTTAAAAAATGCTAAGACTTTTTTCCAGTGGACTCCAATTGCATGTCATGTCAGCTTGTCTGCATGCTCAACTATAGGCTACATTCTAATATGTTTCATTATTTTCAACTAAATAAACAGAATCACAATAACATGTTCTATAAATAATTTGATTAAAAATGTGTTGCTTACCTTTATATGAACTCCAGGATAAGTGCCATATTCTTCAGGTATTTTGCATCTTACTGCCTCAATAGGGTAGGAGATGTGGTCAATAACTTCTTGAATGACAGCAACCCTGAATGTCCACCACCTGAAACAGAAAAAGATATTACTAAATGAAAAACATAACACGATCGCTTCAAAAAAACGCTTTAAACATAGTTGTTTAAATCTTCCCTATACAATTTGTATTTCTACCGACCATGTAAACATAAATATCTTTGAAGGGGGTATTCAGCAACCAACTTTTTCTATAAACAGACTTTATTCTTCAGACTTTAAATTCAAATGCGTTTTGCCAGTATTGAACATTCATAATAATGCTAATAAAACAAAATACAAACCCATAAGAAGCATGCAGGTGGTGCTTGGGATGTAAACTACAGCAGAAAAGTCCTGTTAATAGATAAGAAAACAACAGAAACATTATGAAATGAACAAATGAGAAGGGAAAGAATGACTAACATTACAGGCAGAAGTTCAGATAATAGCAGTCATGCTAAATGTAAATTAATCTTTCATTATTTGGGGTTTAAAGTCGTGTGTGTCATCTAAAACAAAAACATGAAGTCTAACGTAAACATAACGTTAACTTACCTCATTTTGCAGAAAAGGTGCTGGTGTTTTCCTTGATCCAGCTGTAGCGGTCAAGTTACTGCATATTCACAAACAGTCTCTTCACGTTGTGTCTTCATGCCTTTCAAATCAAGCAAGTCTTAATGGCGTTTACTTTTCTTGACGATTCCTCTGGTTGCTTTTGCTTGAAGGCATTAAATTGCTCTAAAAACACTAGCTAACGTTAGAACTATCACAACTAGTTAACGGATTCGCTCGGCAAGAAATAAACCGCATCACGACAAATAAAAGTAAATAAGCCCATTACAACAAGGACACTACAATCGAGAACCTCCACGAGTCTTAACTAACTCTTTCAATGTGTGACGATATGCATAAAATGATAAACGTGACGGCTCCGACATTCATTTGCCTACCAGTTAATGCCAGATGGTAACTAAAAATAACGTTACGTTAACAGCTTATCAAGCAAAACATAATTTTCGTTTTTAAGTTTAAGTTTTACCACATAAGTGTCAGAATGGCTTCCACACACCCGAAATCCGGCTCTAAAAAGCAACTTTGCCCGCGGTCATCTGCGTGTGTAATGGCGGATGCGTCTTAAACTTTTCGCGCTGCCGGGATCTTGTTCCCACAATGCAACGCGAAATTCAAAATAAGGGTAAAAGATCCGTAAAAGACAAATACGGAAAAAATCCTTCACATTTATATGGTACATTGTACCGTATTTTTACGGAAATTTTTTACAGTGTAGGTATTCTTGCGTTACCCTGGCCCTCCACTCGTGCTAGCCTCACGACAAGGAGCTGGGGCTTGCGCAGAACCCTGGAAGACAGCCACAGTGGCGAGATTAGATCGGGACTACCATTTCGTTAGTCACTGACGTAAACCATCTGCAAGGGAACATCTCGGTTACGTATGTAACCCTCGTTCCCCGAAGGAGGGAACGGAGACATTACGTCTGCCTGCCACTACCGCTGTACCACTGAAACGGCCGGGGTGCATAGTCCCGGCTCCTCAACAAGTATGTTAATGCGAGATTGCACTCGCGGCTCCTTTTTTATACGCGATGCAAATTTCGCATACCCATGTTTTTTTCATACCATTGGCTCGTTTTCTAATACTCGAACGTGATAGGGCTCTCTAGCGAAACCCCCATTTCGTCAGTCACTGGCGTAACATCTCCGTTCCCTCCTTCAGGGAACTAGAGTTACATACTTAACAGAGACGTTTTTCGAATTGCATCGCTGGGAAAATTCCCTTTTGAAACCTATTTTTGAAGAAAGTATGGAAATAATCAGTTCATAATTAAGTTTTTGAGCGATCTGAGAGATCCCTATTTTAACGATCTAAGCGCGTGGTCTAGAGTGCACGGCACAAGTGCTCTTAGGGCTAATTCCAATCCACTTGCAAAATGGTTGGCGCGCATGGTCTAAAAGGGTTATCCCTATATTTCTCTTCATGAGTAATGGGTGTGTTACGTGCAAAAAACAATCAGAGTCTCATCTACCATTCCCTTTTAAAGACAGCTGCTCTTGCACCATGGCAGATTCACTATTTACATGGCAGAATTTGATAATGGAAAGATTGAATGTGTCTCCAGAGAGGAAAGGGATCCGTAAGCAGACCAACTACGGGACAAACCAGATTCCGCTATATCTTTATGTACACAATAACAATCTTTTACATTTTAATCCTTTTATTTTTAACATTTTGCTAGTTTGTGTGCTGCTGCTTCACTGTGTGTGTAATAAGAAGTGTACACAGGTTGTGGATCCGCCTATAGTCACACAATACTAACATGCTCTTAAGACTAGGTTTCAGTTGCCTCAAAATAGCACCAACAATGCGCCTGAATACACCTTGTTTTCAGACCAGCACGCCCATTGGCACACAAATAAGTGCCAATGCATTTGTTATATAAACAACGTAGCGCATGATGTGAAAATGATAACTGCGTTGGGCTGAAACTAGCACAAAACACTTGCGTTGCACCTGGTGTTGCATTGCGCCTGGTGTATGATAGGGCCCAAAGTGTCTGAGATTGACCAGAATAAAATTCTGTTTGTAAATACATCCTCAAATTTCAACACAAGAATATTCACTTAAATTGCAAAAGGTATAATTCAATCAAAAATCCTTTAGAATACTCTAATTTAGCTTCTTTAATCCTAACCATTCTTAGTTTGAATTCCTGTTGTGTAAAGTAGCTCTTTTAGCCCTAAAATGTCAATGTTGTAAACTTTGCTGTTTTATTTCAGACAATGTGTGAAGTCTTCATGCTCTGCAGAGCCCACTTTGATTGCGCAAATGGTTGTCATATTTCTGAGAAGCAGAGAGAGGTAGACACATTATGATAGGGTGTGTGGTGATGGGCCCTCCAGGCCGGGAGGGGGGAAAGATCTCTCTGCTTGGCTAAACAGCAGATTTATAGTGCGCATCCTTTGAAAGAGCCCTGTGCAGGTGAACAGAGGCTGTTCCAGTGCAGCTCCTCCATTAGAGTCCGTCTCACACCTAATGAAGTCCCGTAGGCTGCTTTCATACAGATTCAGCACTTTGTGTTAAAGAGCCACAATGAAATGGATATAGTACTGATACTGACTTGCACTGTAGTTTGTTTAAAGTTGCACTCTTTATCTTGTATCTTAAGGGGATAAGCTCTAATATCAGTTGGATATGTACTATAATATTGTCAATGCTTTGTTAGTGCAATTTAGTAATACTAATGTCCCATATACTGTAAAAAAAAAATGATTTTCATGACTTATCACAATTTTGTTTTTCTGATGATTAAACTAGTATATTTCTTTATATTAACTAAAATTTCTACTTCCAGGTTACTTACTTTATTAAGTGAAACCAACAAAAAATGTAACAGTGTATACAGTAAGCATACATTCATGGATTATTATGGTTGAATTATTAGAATTTTACACAATATTTATTATTATTATTATTATTAAAGATTTTAAGTATAAATATTTTGGTAAAGATTAAAGACAACTTTACTGCCATTTAAAAGTTTTGGGTCAAACTTTTTTTTTTTTTTTTTTTCTGTTTTGTGTGTGTGTGTGTTATTTTTATTCAACAAGTACGCATTAAATTATATGTAAATATAATGTTTTAAAAACATTTCTGTTTCACGTAAATGCTGTTCTTTTGAATGTTCTATTCCTCAAAAAAAATTGTATCATGGTTTCCACACACACACAAATATTATGCAGAACAACTGGTTTGGGGTCTGGTTTAATAAGAAGAAATTATATCTGAGCGTCAAATCAGCGTATTAGAATGATTTCTGGAGGATCATGTGACTACAGACTGGAGTACTGATGCTGAAAATTACATTTTGTTTCATTGAAATTACATGTTACAATATATACAAATATTTTTATTATATATATTTT
The DNA here is from genome assembly GCF_988280905.1 of Pimephales promelas. Lineage (NCBI taxonomy): Eukaryota > Metazoa > Chordata > Actinopteri > Cypriniformes > Leuciscidae > Pimephales > Pimephales promelas. The sequence continues at coordinate 23,974,927 of NC_142778.1, forward strand.
ATTCCACAATATCACTGTATTTGTATAGTGACTACTGCCAGTCAAAAGTTTGGACACTCTTGGACTGAATTTGTTTCTCAACACCTTTAAAACATTATGATCTAAAGTATTCTGCTTAAATATGAAAAAGTCTGTACTTGGTGTCTAAATTACTAACTTAGCCTAATGAATTTTTTTTTTTTTTCCTTTTTCAGTCTTGCTTTTCCACTTGCTCTCTTTTCACAAGTCTATAGGTGGAAAAACATATTTTCTCTGAAGTGTTCTACAATTTTCAGTGTAGACTGAGAGCTCTTAGTGGACCTGGAGATAAACTAAGGGTAGTTTTCTGTATCTCCTTGAAAGTATGTGTGTAAGCTCATCCAGCTTCTCTATTTGTCTACTCACCGAGCAGATCCTTTACTGTAATATTGTTTACCATTTGAGCTCTGTCCACACTGCAGATGCCCAGGGTATCACTACATTCGATTCAGAGACACTGAAATCAGCCTATGAGCAACTCAAGACTTACGAGGACTTTTAGGACGTTCTCTAAATGCCATGAAATATAGCAAGAAATCAATTTTTGGAGCACAAATTCAACAACTTCCCCCGTTCTGCAGCTTCATGCTCCACCACAAGGAAATTAGGCCTTTCCCGAGACGCTTCACATCCGGGCTGTAGTTATTTCACGCCTAGGTTACTGTAACTTTCTCCTCGGTCCACCTGATTCTGTCATATTTCGCCTCAAATACTGCTTGACTTTTCTTGACCTCCTCCTGAATTCCCTCATGCACCTCAGCTTGGGTCTTTACAGTGGCTGCCAATAACTCTGAATAAAATTCAAGACACACTGACTCATTCTTGGCTTACAATGCTGGACTTCTACTTCCCTCATCAAACCACACTCGCCCTGCCAGGCTGCTACGATCGCCCACTATCGGTTGCCAAGCTCCTCAATTCTCTACATGAAGCATTCCCACTTATCCAGATCCAGATTTTTCATCCTTGTTATTATCCTGATTATTTGAACCACATAATTGGGTGATCAAATAGTATTCCAATATTACAAGTTGCTTTCATTTCAAGTGTTTCTTATCTCATATAATATATATATATATATATATTTTTCAGATAATATGGCTGTGGTTACTGGTTATTGAAGTACACTATCCTCTGGTTTCACAGACAAGGCTTAAGCCTGCAGACTAAAATGCATGTTTGAGCTGATTTGAAAGCTACTTAAAATATGTCAGTGGCATTGGTTTGTCTCAAGATGCATACCAGGAAAGTGTTTTTTTTTTTTTGTTTGTTTGTTTTTTTTCCTCTATAAGGCACGTTTATAAATGCCCTAATTGAACTAAGGCCTAATACTGGCTTAATTTGGCCCTGTTTTGTTTCTAGAACTTTACACTTTAATAGAAAACTTAAAGATGAAGCCATTGATGATTTGAATATAAAAATCTACTGAGCCAATATGTAATTGCATTAGAGAACCAGCAGATGGCAGCAGAAGTTAAGTCGTGACTCTTCAGTCTCCAGTGTGACATTCCTAGTCATCATCACTCAGTGGATAGAGGGAGTCTGGTCTGTCAGTAAGATCAATGGTTTTAAAATTAAAAGGATTAAAGTAAATAAAAATAGAAAAAATCAACATGATTCATATTTTACATGCAGCTGCAGTGATATTTTAATTAATAAAGAATTACCATTACAAGGAGAGATATTTTTGAATAATATATATTTTTTAAATTTCTTGAGAAACAATCCATGAAGCAGTGTATCTGATATAAAATCATAATCAAAGGTGTTTTGTGGACCCCTGTAGACCCCCGGGGTTGTGCCAAGGTCAAATGTAAATATTTATATTTATTAGTCATTAATAATTGAAATGAATGAAGATGTCAAACACTTGTGTTGAAAGTATTAAACACTCAAGGAAATGCCTCTATTTAGAATTTACAAATTATGCTATTTTATAGTTTATCTGAGTGTGTAGCAAAGTGAGAATTCAAAAGTTGAGTTCTAAAAAATGTATTTGAATTCAAAATCTCTTAGTATTAGTTTGCCCTTCTTTTGTTGTAGCATTTGACCTTTTGCACAAATAAATTAACATTTACGGTGCAAGTTTGAGATGAGTAATAGCTAATGCAATTGCTCAATATCCTAAAACCTGTTTTTGTCCCACAATATCCAATTTTTTTTAATCCTTGATTTTCAGTGCCCCCACAGACCCTTCCAGACCCTATGTCATCTTTGCAGATATGGATTTCTATGCTTTCAACTCAATATGTATTTTCTATGCCGTGATCTAATGCAGGTAGCCCACTGCACGTAGACAATTTGGTTTTAATGACAAAAGCGTAAATGACAGACTTGAATTATGAAGGAGGAATCTCACAATCATCGCAAGAGCTCTATGTTACTCAGGCCAATGCGTTCAAAAAAAGAAGAGGAAAAAGAAAACACATCAGATAAGGCATTTTAGATTGATACAAATAGTCGCGCGCGTTGAATTAATGTGTTACTATTTTTAGAACGCCAGTGTTTCCAGGGGAAACCTAATGACGCAATGACGTCAATGCAGGTCAATAGCTGACTGGAGGAATTGAGCGCTTCCGTTAGATTTTGCAGTATCTTCTGAAACATAGAGAGATTTTTCATACATTATACACGTCGACATCATAAAGCTCAAACGCATAATGCACAGCATCGTCACCACGGCTGTAGTAATGCACGCGCACAAGGAGTGTGAGTGTATGTGTGTGTTTTTTCTTCTACTGGACTGTGATGTGGAGTAATGGTGTCTATAGGAGGAAGATCAGGCAGCTTTTTCTTTTTCTCCACCTGAAAACTCACATACTGCTCATGCAGTGACTGATGGGGCTCATTGGGTGAGATTTTCTCTATTCTGATGGAAAGCCATCAATGCATCCCTGAAGAACATCATGCGTTTTCTTAGAACAACCAGAAGCGTCAACGATCGGGGGGAAAAAGGTATTTAATTTTTTTATAAATGTTAATTAGGGTTGATTCTCCAAGGTTTGGGGATATTTTTTTATAGTAGTGTAATCACATTGATATTCATAAATTAAGCTTACTCAATGTAATGCATAACAGAATATCCGTTAGTTGCTCAAACTGGACTAGGAGTGCACGTGATGCGAATGATGAGAACATAGGCAGGTATAGCTTACAAACGTGTATAGAGATATATAAGAATATGTCAGTTCAAGTTTCTTTTATACATTGCATTAAGCGTGCATGCATGATAAAAAAAAAATGCACATGTAAGTCATCTACTGCTTAGTAATATTTTACTCGTACTATAAGTATAGCCTAATAATCATCTGACCCTGATGGAGCAGCCAACAGATGCTTGTGCACGCTCGAGACATTTTTTGGGGGGAAATTGTGCACTATTGTGAACCGTTCGTATGAATGACTTTACATACGTGTTGGAGGCGTGTAATACTATGTGTTGCTGTTATTTAGATGTGGGTGCTGGGAAATAGGGGTTTTGCATTATTTTCCTGGTTCGTTCTCATATGTAGGGCGTTACCGATGGGTTCAGCACCATGGACAGTTCCCTGACACTCCGGGCACACGCGCACATACAAACACTTAATCAGTCACACACGCCGAGACAGGGTGAGTAATTCTCATGATATAACATGACATTGTTCATTTAAATAATAATGAAAAGATTTGCCTGTTTATATGCATACTATATTGACTAAAGGCAAAGTCAAACAGTCAAGCACTGCTTCCCAATAATACAAAACACAAACTTGAGATGTATATTTATATAATTAACTTGTAATCTTATAGGAATAACGTAAATGCAAAGTATAAGGCTCCTATTTTTTTTTTTTTATTCACACACCTCCGTACACTCTTGAATTAAAAGAAGTCCTTTGATGTTTTTGCAATGCTGTTCAATGTCAAAATCAGTGTCTTAATGATCATCACTTTTTGTGGTCACAAAAGAGAATGCTGAGAAATTCTGACATTTTGCCATTTACAGTGTCAAAGTGTAACCATTTAAATTGAAAACCTGCTTAGTCAAAATTTAGTTGAAAATCTTAAAACTCAAAAAAAAATTATTATTGATTATTCTTATATACCAAGTTGAAGTTATTATTATATACCAATTATTATTATTATATATTATTATATTATTATATACCAAGTTATTATTGATAATTATTATATACCAAGTTGAATTATGAATTGAAAAAAAAAATATTGAAAAGTGTATGTGTAACATGTAACATATAGGCCTATATATATATATATATATATATATATATATATATATATATATATAATGTCATAACGTAATTGTAAAAATAGAGAAGAGAGAGAATATGCACGAATACACTTTACTGAGAACATCTTATCATTGATGCAAATCGACAAAATGATTTTAAACATAAAATGGCAGCCTTGCCTACTATGTTACTATTAAGGCCTAATAAATCTAAGCAGAACTAAAATCACACACTTCTTTTAGTGTACTGCCACTACTGCCAAATCAGCTAACAATCTTTATTAATAGGTAGTTAAATCTATTTTTTAAAGAAAATGTTTCAAACAGAGAGCATACTGTACCTGTAGATGCTCTATAATCATACAAGTCAACAAGTACACCTTTCACATACACTGCAGAATTTACATCACAATTTACTGCATCGTATGAAATAAATAATGTAAATGAATCTGCTCTTTTTCGTCACTCTCTATGTCTGTATATTTGATCTAAAATCAAATCATGGCTGTTTATACAGTGTGGCTATAGACAAGCCAGATCTGCCTCAGTGTTTACTATAGTGTAACTCATAGATGTCTTAAATTAGTACCTCTGAGCTTCTGTTAGTTATTCCTAAGGGTCATTACTATTTTGGAGACTCAGTTTTGAATTCGGAAGCTTCCCGAATATAAATTTTAATGCTGGAAAACAGAGATAGTGTGCTATTCCTTCAATATAATCAGTGATTAGGTACAAATCTTGAGAAACCATGATTAATTGAGGTAAATATTTTGTGAATAGTTTGGAAAAGCCCCTCATTCACATGGTGTGTTCTGTGTTTAAATGGCAAATAGCCTAAATACAATTTCCTTTTTTTATATGTTTTGAATCACACTGGTCTTTTGTTATTAATATACTTATTACGTTTTTGCACATCCTTCACATATACCTCTAAGATCTTGTAAGAATAGTGTGGTGTTAAATCATGTTCTCGATTAACAAAGTCCATCCAATTATTTTCTCTCTATTAATTGATATAGACCTGCTTAGCTTGGTGGCTTTAAACTAATTCCACACATTTGTCTAAAATATAAAATGTCAGTATTGATAGTAAATGATAGTAAAAACAATCATGGAATTGTGTTATCTTACTTTTTTGTTTTATACCATATGAATCGTGCAGTAGTCACTTTTGCAAGTATGACATATTGTGTAAATAAATGAGATTCTTGCGTTTTGACGGGGTTCTCATGGCTGGCTTGTATAGGAGTCTGATTGTAATGTATCATTTATGTATCAGTATGTTATAGAGAGTGAACACGAACTGACCAGGTTTGTGCTTAATGTTTTTCAGATGAATTGAAGACTACTTAAGTGCTCATCTGTTGCCTGCTTCCTTCCCTCTCTTCCTACTCCTCTATTTCTCTCTCACTTGTCCTTCACGGGTCTTTTTGCGGTCTGGGCTTGCTGTTCCATAAGTCACTAGTCAGGAAGCCCTTACCCCAAAAAGTATCTGTGGGGGGTCCTGACAGCAGATGGTGGGATTTCATGCCTTCTTTCTCTCGGGACTTAGGGTTTGCTCTTTCTTACACCTGTCTTTGTCTCTACTCTGGACATTTAAATATATAATACAAACTTAATTTAACAAATTATAATGTTATGGCTTCTGAGCAAACTCTAAGGGCAAAGTTAACTTCTTAAGATGATTTTCTGACTCCACAAATATCCTGAATTCTAGACTCCTAAACTCCTAAAAAAAAAAAAAAAAAAGTTTTACTGCTTTAAATTTTAGAGTAGGCCTAAATGTACTAGTAGTTAACTGCTCAATACGTGTGTACACTTGTTTGTATGTGATTGTACATCTCAAGCATCAAAACTAACTGTTGCATTGACTGGTTTGGAGCAAGACTCTCTATGTCATGATAAAATTAGCCGCATGGTGGTGCTGTTGTCCTTGGTCTGTATACTAAAAAACATGTCCCTTATTTTGGTATAGACCACATAGTGTCATGCAGCTTTTTGAAACACAGTACTAGTGTTTCTGTAAGTGTATTAAACAAATGTAATCTTCATTCAGTAGAAAGCTTAAGCTTCAAATTCTGTTGTCTGAATTGTAATCATGCTTATTTTGTGTTTTATTATTTTAGTAGGCGTAATTAAATAATTTGACTAAAATCACATTTGTAAAAGAGATAAAGGAGTTATGAAATGAAACTGTCAAAACTGTCTAGTTTTATATGTATTTTTTGTTTTTCTCTCTTAACAGTGCACAACAGTTTAATTTCCAGTAAACCTGTTTAAGCGTGTGAATACATGAAGAGAACTGGCACATACTCAACATGTGTTTAACATTAGCTGCTTCTGATTTTGTCTAATCCATAAGGTTTTTCAATTATTGGGTTAACAAGGTCAAAATGATACAGAGCTAATGGTGCATTTTACTACTTGTGAAGCACATCCATGATGATGTACTATTTCAAATTTGGTAATGTTTTTGACATTAAAGATAAAGTATAAACATTCTGGGTGATGTTAGTGATTATGGCTTGTATGGCTCAACTGGAATAATATGTGTGGTTACTGGAACCCTCAGCCCTGCACATCTTCATAACAGTGACTAAGACTTCATATTGGGGTCTGTCATTCAGTGGCCTTTATATTAAAACAACATAAAAGCTGATGTACTCCCAAGGGTACAGGGTTTGGTTAGGTAGCATGACCCTGTTGACCCCTGACAATTAATGGTGTAGTCTAACTACACAGAATAAAAAAGATTTATATATATATATTTATTTATTTATTTATTGGCTAATCTAACAAATTAGATTATTGTTCAATACCTGCTCTTTCCTCGTCTCCATCACTCTTTCTTTTTTCTCCCAGTCTCATTTTCTTACCCTGTCTCTTCCCCTCCTGAAGCTGGATGTCAGGATTCAAGACATGTCACGATACTGAACTCACGATAAAATATTATTGCGATACTCAAAAGACATATGGTGAAATATATATTTTTTTTTTATATTGCTGTTGATTAAAATGCTAAATTTGGTATTACAAAATTTGGAAATGACTAGGCTTGGTTGGACTAAGTACAGGTAACCCAATGCCCAGGACAATGGTGACACTAAAATACAAATATTCATGATTCTGAAGTTGAAAATACAGAATTATTATAGATATATTTTTTAAATAATTTAGGTGACTTAACTGGTAACATAAGACATTTGGTATTGTCGGGACCCACAAATATTCCCCCATTGCATTATTATACATTATATTTAACATTTACTGTATATATTGTAGTTTAATGTAGTACTACTGATACTAAAACTCTGTAAACTTGGATTTTTTCCTCACACAGTAATTTGTATTTTTGGTGAAAATATCCTTACAGCACTAAAGTCGAGTATATTATGCAATTATTTCATAACCTTTATCATATACACCTTGAAAAAATACAGAGGTCTGGACTGTGGTGACCTCATAGCTAGTTTTAGTACATATAGTGACCAGACTGACTTACTACAGGTGAGATTTTGGATTATTCACCTGTAGTAGCCATTCATCACGGGGTGGCGATGGCGCAGTGGATGAGACACATGCCTTTGGTGTGAGAGACCCTGGTTCGAATCCACTGTGAGACACCAATGTGTCCCTGAGCAAGACACTTAACCCCTAGTTGCTCCAGAGGCATGCGACCTCTAGTAATTGTAAGTCGCTTTGGATAAAATCGTCAGCTAAATGAATAAATGTAAATGTAATGTAAATGTAGTAAGTCACCAAAAACCCTTGCAAATTACAAGGTTATTTTTTATAAAAATAATTGTTTACTGTAAATACATGAAGGGAGGTATTGGAACAATTTCACCTGTAGTAAGTCAGTCTGGTCACGAACATACTACAACCATTGGAACATGGAAAAAAAAAAACCTACAGTAATTTTTGTGTATTGTACTTTCATGAAGGGAGTTATTGTCAAAAATGCACATGTAGTAAGTCAGTCTTACCAATATAAACCTTCTACAAGCTTTGGAATTTGAAAATGTCTGTTTTTATATGTTAAAGTAATTTTAAATAATATAAATTACATTTAACATGGTTGGTGGAAGTGGCGGACGTTCCCTAATGCCGGGGACACACTTAAGGAGGACTAGCTGAAACATTCTAAGACTGAACACACTCACACACTGTTTCCAACGGCTGGAGCAGATTTTAAACACCGTACTGTGAACACCGACTGAACGCAACTGTCTCTGACTAGGCGTGTTTTGGCATGATCAATCCTAAGTATCAAATTACATTCAACATTGGCCTTACAGTCGTTAAGTGTGTCCCCAGCTTTAGGCATCATGCACCGTCAAAGCATTCTTGTGTATAAATCTGCAGCTATAATGCACATAGGTGATTTTGAAATAATATTTCATCTAGATATACAATGGTTAGATACTTTTAAAACTAATTGTTCTATTGATATCTTTGGAAGACTGCAGACTCTATAGAACAGTACCAGTGGCAAGAGAAAACATCTCCCGTTACTGTTGTAACTTTGGTTTCCTGTAAGGATCTCCTGCCTCAGATAAAGCCAAATATTATCGCTAAATATGCAAGCCAGCAGCAAACCATATCCCGTGCCTTTAGATCAGGCCCATGAAGAGGAAATACCTCTTGTCGAATGAGCTCTGATTCCTGTCCCTGGCTTATATAGTGTCCACTGTCCAGTGAGAAATCCTCTGCTTAGACACTGCTCGTCCCTTAGCACAGCAACCGTAGCACACGAAGAGCTGGTCGGACTGTCGAAAGATGGCCGAACAGTCAATATAAAGCCCTGACAGGTCAAACGGCGCACTGAGATTCAGCGTCATGCGAGGTTGGCGGCTCGGAAGACAAAGCGGAGAGAGAGAAATTACCTGCGCTTTGAATGGGATAGAAAGAGACTTAGGCACGTAACCCGGTCTCGGAAGGAGAATGACAGTGCAGTTACCAGGTGCGAAGTAAATACAATCAGCGCCTACTGAGAGCAAATGTACATCTCCTATGCGGTTACCTGCAGCAAGGACAAGAAGCAGTGCAGTTTTGAGAGAGAGCTCCCTTATAGCGATGGATGCCAAGGCCTCGAACGGGGGAAGAGCGAGAGCCTTCAGTACCAGAGTTAGGTCGGTGGCACAGAGGCATGGCGTGGGGGATGTAATCTCTTCACCCCCCCCGGAAAATCCGACCACCAGTGCTTGCTTCCCGACCGAATGACAAGCGCAAGGAAAGGCAAGGCGCTTAGTCCCTCTAAGGCCACACATGAAGGCTCCATAACTGAGGCCTGGGGTGCCATATCGTGCTGTTTTGCTTGGGACAGTAGGTCTCTCCTGAGGGAAATCCACCAAGGACGAGTCGCCAGAATTTCTCTCAGGTCCGGAAACCAAGGCTTATTCAACCATATCGGGGCAACAAGGATGACCTACATGCTCTCCTCCCTGATTTTGCATAACACAGAGGCAAAATCTTTAAGTCTGGCTCCTGGCCAGCGTGATGTCAGAGCGACCCGCTCCAACAGGGCGTGAGACAGCGAGAAGAACACCGGGCAGTGAGTGTTCTCGCTCGTCGCAAAGGGATCCACATCGACCATCCCGAGGCAGTACCAAATCATCTGTGCCAAACCTGGATAAAGCCTCCACTCCCCATGAGGAAGTCTGTTCCTCCAGGGCATGTCTGCTCCACAGTTTAGGAGACCAGGGATATGCGCTGCTCTAATGAAGAGTAGATGTCGATCCGCCCATAATAGGAGGTCTTCAGCGTGCTTGAAAAGGGCATGCACATGTTGATGCTCTAGCTGCAGACAGAAAAACATCTAGGGCTAAGGACACTGCCTTCAGATCCAAGCAGTTTATGTGCCACGTGCTCTGTGACTCTGACAACAGACCCGACGCCGGCATGCCCTCGACATTCACAGTGATTAGCTGGATTAGAGCCAACCATTGCCTCTTAGATTACCGTCCCCGGTCCAACCTCTTTGCTGTCTTCGGTGAGCTTGTCACATGAAACCTGTTTGTCTCTGGCATCATCTGTAGGGCTCTGGAGGCCAGCAGAGTTCCCCGCTCTCTACCTCCCCTCTCCCAACGGGTTCAACCACCATGGACGGCAAGCGTTTGGAAAGCTTGGGAAACCTTTCAGAAGTGTTGGCTCTGTGTAAAGCTTGAGACCGCTTCGCTTTCCAGTGGATGTGTGTGCTAGATTCACTTTAGTCAGATTCTCCCAGACTGAAGCGCTGCTTCTGTTACCTCAGAGCGCTCTGCGACTGTAATTTCATGCGCACTCACCTAAATCACAAGAGCACGACTTTGTGTGTGTGTGTGTGTGTGTGTTTCACACGTGTGTCAACAGAAGAAATTAATTATAATTATAGAAGAACTAATTAATTAACAAAGGGGGACAGTAACTCATTTAGGTAGGCATGGCTCAAAAATGCATCCAACCCCAAAAAAAAAATCAAAAGGAATTTGAAATGTTCTAAAAGCAACGCGGAGATGCTGTTTTTAGTCATCAGGTGAGTAAGTTATTGTATTGAACAGATAAAATGCCATATGTAGCTCTCTAACAGAGGTCATTGGAAAGCATTATTTATTGTGAAGGGTCATTTCATTATGGTTGTTGCAGCGCTGTGCTGCAATTTATATTCAAGGAAGTGCAGTGTATATTAATGTATATAGATATAACGCCTTCAGCTAGTCCGCTTGAATCCTTTCCATCTAAACTGGTTATAACTCTAAAGTCTGGTAGTGAATGTTTTATGAGCATTAGGATAACCATATTCCAACCAGAACAATGTTCTTCTGCAAAATGCATGCAGTTACATTTAAAAGTTCCTTACCTTTTAATGAACTGAAAAATAAGACAAAAAACTTAAGAATTGAATTGTAAACCTCTTTTATGTACCAAAGATTACTTAACCCCAATTGTTTGTCATGATTTAGTAACTGGATAGTCTCTGAAAATAAATGACTTTGAAATAACTACGTTTACTGTTAAAGCAGGGATCAGCCAATGCTTTTTCATCATTGGTCACATTGTGAATTATTGTTTGTTGTACAAAGCAATTGCATTACTGTGACTTATGTTCATGGGAGACTGCAAAGGTAACTAAAACACATAATTTCCTGCCCTGAGTGACGTCAAACGACAGACTAGAGCCCGGCAGTGATGCCGAGTGCAGAAATCATTACCCATTCCCTGCGCTATATAGTGGGTCTCATGGCTCAACTTTGTTTTTCTTTTGTCACACTTTCCACACTCTCTCTCTTTCTTGTAACTCGACTTTATGGATATCTTGTGATCAGTTCTGAGAAACGCTTGGGCAATCCAAGAAATATCTTATGTTTCCTCAGAATCAACTCTAGACCTAAACTCAATGCCAAATTGTCTCTGGAATTTTTTTAGCTGGTTTTATTAATTATTTCCTGTTCTGATCAGTTTAGTGTGTTGATTCATAAGAAAGGTATTCTTTGTGTAGGAGGCTGAAAACTGTTTTCATTTGCACAGCTGAACAACACTTTTGAGTGTAAGCACTTGAACTGGCATGCTTCAATATAATTTAAATAATAATAATAATAATTTTGTCCCGAGATGTTCTCTGAATTTCTTAACAGAAAGAAGTTCTTTCAATTTCTGTATATTTATATTTACATATAGGCTAACTTAAAAATGTATGTTTTTGGAACTTATTCCAATTGTTAATTTTTGTTTTCAGATTTGTTTGTTTTTTTTTTGTTTTGTTTTTTTTACAGTTTTAGCTATTCTTACTTTGTAATAGGGATGTCCTGTCTAGCTTACAATTATAATATCATGATACCACAGTATTGTGTTATCGTTCATATTTTGGAGGATGTCATTATAGCATTATATGTTACGTTATATTTTTTTTCTAATGGTCTGTTATAAAATTATAAATATCTTCATCGTAAATATTTAAACATTAAGGCCTGTTGTATAAAAATATTACAAATCCAAATTTGTTTGATTTTCACAGTGTTGCATTGCTTTCCAGTTTAGTCTTTCACAAAAGCAGTATTTTTGATTGTTAATAAGTTTGTGTCCCACACTTACCCACATACAAGTATACTGTGATATACTATCATAGCATCTTAGAATACAATAAAAATACTAAGGTTTATAAATATAATTCACTACCATAGTATTGCCATGACTGCACTGCAGGTAAAGTCATATAGGCCGCCTATACAATAATGTTTTGTGTGTAATGTTTGAACGACACAAGGATCTACGGCAGCATTCCTGAACAATCTGTGTTCCTTTCACTATCAGTCTCTGGAGACCTAGAGAAAGCTCCAGGAATAGAAACACACATATGCTTAGCCTACCCCCAAAACTTCAAAAATAGCACGCACTACTACAGGAATAGACACATTTCCTCTGTGGCCTTGTTCGCTGGATTCCAGTAACTTTGGCTGTGCATGAAAAATCACGTGGCCATGGCAAATGGTGGAAACCAGGTATCAGGTTTAATCTAATTAGTGCAACACAGTGCAGATGTGGAGTAAATTCTGGATAACTGTCATTCTAATGTTAAAACAGAGTCTAAAATGTTAAAAGCACATGCAGCTGGACATTTTGGCAGAACCTTGAGTGATATACTGTGTGCTGCACTGCTGCTGGATGTAGCATTGAATAATACATGCTGTGTGAAGACATTTCCGAGCAGTACATTCACATTCCAGCATTTGTCCAATCATATACTAAATCTTTGCATCTTCAACCCATTTCTTCTGAAAGTTACAGTCTCAAAACTATAGGTTTTGGAGCTTTCTATGAGGTTGATAAGGTGTTGCTGTCTATCTATCCGTCCGTCTGTCCGTCCATCTATCCATCCATCCGTCGGCCTGTCTGTCTGTCTGTCTATCTGAACATTTTGAGTTTAATTCCAACAACAATATTTAGATTTTCCCCCTACATATTCTCCTTTCCATTTGTTCAGCGCCCATCGCTATACTAAACCCCACACCGAAAAAAAAATGACGGCATAGTGGTTGGCCCTGACTGTCAGTAACTTTTTATGTTCTTATATTGTTATTAGATCTTTATTAGGACTAGATTTTATCGCAGCGGCGTCTTGATGCAAGTGGTCATGATCATATATATTTTAATCACAATTTATGGTTAGGCTAAAGTTAATCCTCTGGGGTCGACAAACGCGCCAGCGCATTTTGCTGGATTTTTTCACATAGCGGTAAAATATCAATATGAATATATGCCTACTATTGACATTCAACTCGATAAAACTCAACAGATGCCGGTCGCGATGCGGGAGTTAAGACCGCAGTTTGAGCCAGTGGCTTGAATTGATATGGCCCTGTGTCCACAGACAGGTGAAGGTGGGGGAAAAAAGTCCTCTACATCAAATGACCACTTGCTACTTGCGTCACTCCAGTCACTCTCCATTTTAGAGACTGAAAGCAGCTGTCAATGCGGGTCTCAGGTGCACGGTTCATCCCTTCTATCGCCGCTGGAGTCTACCCATTTTTTTCAGCATTTTTCAAATATTGCCAGTGGGTGGAGTCATGCTCTGACCCGGGGCCTATACCATGAAGCCGGTTTAGGTGGCTAGCCAGGTATGGTTCAGTTTAGTTTGCACCAACTCTGGATTTTAAGCACCAAAAGTGGTTGAAAGTGGTTTGGCTTTTAGCAGTTTTCATCGCCATAGTAACTGGTGCTAAAACAGCTAACCTGGTCCATGGCAGGTAATGTTCCAGGTAAAAGGTTGCAAAACGAACTTGGATCAATCAGCTGTGAGCAAAGTGTCACAAGTTTGACGCAATAAAGTCACTCCACCTGTTTCTACTCCAAATTAAAGGTCACTACATAGCAAATGATTTTTAAAGACAAAATCATCTGGCTTTTAGTTATGCTTATTTAGAATAATAGATTTCTATGATTTAGTTAATTATTTATGTAATTATTATACCCTTAAACAATCTCACATGTTCAATTTCAGTTCATCAATTATTATTACGCAGATTTTAAATGAATACAGTACATATATAAAGGTAACATAAATACGCTTTAGAATCAATAAATGAAGCTAAAATGACTTATTTTCTTCTTGCTGTGTAAATTTGTTTAAATTCTTAATATTTTAATACTTTTATTTAATAAGTGAATTCACCTTTGGCTAAGCCACGCCCTAGAATGTAGATTGACCAATCACAGCGCAGCAAAGAACGAGCTCCCACAGAGGTCGGACACTTTTTCACCGCGCTCCATTGACTTTCAACACAGGCGTCTCATATTTTTGGTCTCGGCAGGCTATTACCGTCGTAGTTTTATCCAAAATATGGTTAAACGTTGTGCCTCAGGCATTTGTAACACAGATAGCAGCTACGCGTTTCCCAGAGAGGTTGAAGGGGGGTGTCCGTTTTTTTTTTTTTTTTTCCTTCCCAAAACCGGTTTAATCTTTGGATTAAACTGTGTGGATGTCCTCAGTCAGCTAAATCAACAAGCACATCTTTTTTACTTCTAACCTTACTGTGAGTGTGAATTTATACTAGTTAGACGTTTTATAATGTTTTAGGTTATGATTTCGGTTCTCACACCGGTTGTTGATGCGCTAGCACACGCTAATAAATACAACGTTACTCGTGTAGTCCGTTTGCTTTGTAATAACTAATATAGAAGTGAATAGAGACCTACCCAGCTTTGCATGAACAGTGTTGCTCCGTGATATTGCAACTCGATCTCGATTAGTAGGAAATGCGGTGGTTCATTTTTTGACTGTGACCGGTAACGTTATGCTTTTGCCTCTATTTTGGATGCCTTGTTGTTTCTTGCGTTTCACCTGTATGTCTTGAATATAGCCTTCGAACACATATTGCAGCCCCTTTTGCCTACTTCTATTGAACACTTTATTTGCTGCTTTATAAAAGTTTGATAACATTTCAGCAGGAAGAGCTGTCACAGCATAAGCCATGCAGAGCGCAGATTAAGTTTGACGGATGTAGCAACAGTAACTAAGGGGGGTGGGGCTTAGCCAAAGGTGAATTGCTTGGGGTGGTGATGGCGCAGTGGATAAGACACGTGCCTTTGGTGTGAGAGACCCAGGTTCGAATCCACTGTGAGACACCAATGTGTCTCTGAGCAAGACACTTAACCCCTAGTTGCTCTGACATGTATAGCAATTGTAAGTCGCTTTGGATAAAAGCGTCAGCTAAATTTAAATGTAAATGTAATTGCGCCGCTTCTCTCGCGAGGAATTAATTCCAATAAGTTTTTAATGATTTTCACTCTTTCTCAGCATGTGATTCATGGCTTTTCACTACTGATGTCACACCACCTAAACTCACGATCAAAGCCTGAGTTGACAGAGAAAGTTGATGATCAGCATTATGGTACCAACAAAGCCTGGTTGGACTGGTTTGGTTTTGTCAACTCAACTAATCCTGCAACCCTGAGTTTGTTCAACTACCATCATGGTACAGGCCCCAGGAGTTTAGTTACCCTTTGAAAAATCAGATGATGGGAGATTCAATTATTTTGAAGCAAAGCATCATAAATGCTTATATGAAGCATATTATCCAATAACTCTTAAATGCATGTTTTTTTCCAAAATGCCTCAAAGCTCAGTCACAGAGAGTTAAGCATGGGGGCTCTGAGAACTAATTTTGCAAGATCTGTCCATTACAGCAACCTGACCACCCACAGTTGGGCCGTCCTGTGACTCACAACACCAACACCTGACTGCTCAATACTCTAGATCAATGTTTCTGAACAATGTTCCTGTATTGGAACTAACATTGCATCTTTTCTACTGATCATTAAGGATGAATTGTCTGTGTAAAACAGCAGGAACTATCAACAGCTTTTTTTTTTCTTTCTTTTTTTTTTTTTTAGTGGGGTCTACGGAGCCCTGAGCATCCATCTGAAATAGCTGGAGCGTCTGTATAAAGATTTTGATCAATGCTGTGGACAAAAAAATCTCAGCCACACCATAGTAAAATGAAATAACCGCTCACTTGTTCAGTGGATTGCTTTTCGGGAGTGTTTTCTCTGTAGAAAAAAAAAACATCTACATTTAAGAGTTTTAAACTGTAAACCAAACCAATGTGAATCATAACATTATTACATTTGATTCCAAGCAAAAATGCCCTATAAATAGGGGAAAAAAATATATCAGGGATCAAGCTACAATTGTCTTGGTCAACTAGCTTTAGAGTGCTTTTTGCTTCAGTGAGCAAACTGCCACTAACCGGAATAAGACCAGCAGGAAATTCATGCTAATTAATTTTTATTAAAATGATATTACAAATTACTTGATGCTCGACGCATCCTGACACCCACAGTATGTATTTGAATCAGGATCTGGTCACTGAGTGGGTGTGACATTTTTTTTTTTTTCGGTTCGGTAAGTTCCTAAACAAAGTGCATCCCTTGGGGACTAGCTTCTTGTTTTTAAAAACTACAAATCCATAGTGAATTGTAACACACGGATCACAGGGTGACTGTGGTGAAATGTATTAAAATGAAAAATATTAGTACATGTGTGTGTGAGATGGGTTTGTGTTTGTGCTTGAGATGTCAGCGGGGGTGTTGTCCCCCCTCCATGCTGTTCTGCATTGGGAGAACCAGGGACGGAAAGGCTGAGGTGATTCACACATGAGTCAACAACTATCAGCTATATAAGCCTGACCACTCATGGAGCCTGGGCATCATACAATCCTCACATCTCAAAGGTAAGTCCCCTTCTCTCTCTCTCTCTCTCTCTCTCTACTCATCACTACTCTCACACTATCTGCAGCTCTGACACTCCACTGAGCATTCTCACTATGTGATTTTTATTTTTTTTTAAATCTAACGTATTTTTAGTGATTGATATTATGGAGAAACTAAGTTTAATATTCCACACAGGGAAAAAAAAAAAAAAAGATTAGAGTGCTTTTGGAATGAAGCGATTATTGTTTATGCAAGGGCAACCTGTTCTTTAGGGAATTTTCTAGTTATTGAAATCCAAATGTAGGCACAGAGGATGTTGTTTTGTTCATTTAGAATTAAGATTGAACATAGAAGAGTGCTTAACTGCTTAATGTTGCAGACTGAAGAGGCCTGTAGTTCACTAACATGCTGAAGACTGCAGGCACCACCACATTAGAGAGAGTATTTTCACGTGCAAGGAACCCATTTTTTTCCAGTTTTTTTTTTGTATTTTTATTGGAAAAAACTGTTCTTAATTTGAATTATGATTGTGACTTAAAAGAATCTGATATCGGCGATTAAATGGCATTTACATCAACTGAAATATCAAGCCTGGATTGTAAAATTGTGCAATGACTAGACACAGCTTTAAAGCTTTACAATTTTTATAAAGAAAATACACTTTGTTAATTGAATTCACTATAAGTAATTTCTTAATGCAACGTAAATATGGAAGAACAAAGCATTTTGGCAGTTAATTGCAGAAATAGTCTAAATAACACCTTCTTTATGTAGGGGCTAGTTATACTCAGGAAATCCATGTTATATAGGATAAATGTATCATGGTTTACATAAAAATATTAAAGAGATTCAGCTTTGCGTAAAATGCATTCCTGATCAAATAAATGCAGCTTAGGTGAGCATAGGCTATTCAAACAATTATATTTAAAAGATTTTAGAAGACATTCAGAATAATGTATGTTTTATTTCAGCAGGTCTTGCACAACTGTCAAAAAAGGACTCTACAAACACAGGAAGCATGTATTTTCCAGCTCTTCTCTACACCTGCATTTCAAGCATGCTCTTTCTGATTGATGGCATTCCCATTCATCCTCCGGACAGCCTCAAAAACGTCATGCAGGTCAGACTGCAAGCAGACACGATCATCCACAGAATTAAGGAACACAATGAGAAGGTAATGGGTTATAACTCAGTGAACTTGCTGCTTGGCTTCTGTTCTGTTAAAGGTTAACAGGTGAAACTCATTAAGATCTGGTGTTGTTAAGATCATGTTCATTTGTCTTCTCTTACAGCTACGACTGCATCCAAATCTTCACATTGGGAATTCAGAGCTTGATGTTCTTGCTGAAAAACCTATCCGAGGGCTTGGGTCCATCGTGGACACCCTAACTACCATCCAGAAGGTTCTTCAAAAGCTGCCCAAGGGGCATGTGAGCCAGTTACACATTTCTGTGTCCAACCTTTTGGGTCACTTTAATGAAAGGATGACATTTATGCATTGCACACCCAAGGAACCAGCAAATGGGAGGTCACTGGATGCTTTCTTAGAGGAAAACGCCAACCACCACATTACTCTTGGGTACAGCACTTTAGACATACTGAAAAAGTTCCTTCAAAAGCTGATAGATAACCTGGACCAGTTGAAGAACTGCTAATCTGCCACTATTATAGCATTATAGTACACTATTTATTATATTTATTTAAAACCCTGTATATTTATAGACCAAAGCAGCATGTGGCACAATTTAATGTACAGATTTAAAAATTATGCCCTGCTATAACATGGAAAGCTAGAAACATTGCTTGCGACATCATGATGCGCCAAGCAATCTGTCCTTACGATGTAAACAAACATTAGCAATCTGATAGCTGCACAGTGCACACATTGTCATGTCATGCTTCGTGCCGTTTGCAGGATGACATCAGCACTTGCTGAGCTTGCTCAATGATGTCACTGTTTACCAGAAACGAGGTCAGACTCTGCTGGGAAGCTGGAATTATATTCCCATGTCTTGCTGCAACACCAGCAATTTAGGACACATGTCAAAATAAAATAAATTGTCCTACAAAGTATAAATCTATGCACTTTTGATATCTTGTGATTGTAATAGTTTTCTATTTTGTGTAATAATGCAATTTTCCAATAAAAGTTTTTTACCATTAAAATAAATTAATTGTATACTATTATTTTAACTATATGCCACTGCAGCTTGCATATGTCTATTGTGTTATTACATTTTAAATGTGCTTTTACTTAAATGGGACGAGTCATGTAGTAATTTATTTTATTGGTCCTGTTTTACAATGAATCCCAAAATGGAAAATGCAGCATTGGAATGGTTTTTCTGTCCACAACAGGCTTTTTTTGATCATACAAAATATGAATGCCTGCATGTTCATTTAAATCAACATATAACTACCCATTTTGACATTATCAGTCAAATATCATATCAATTTGCCTAGCCCCCATTTTGTCAAAAATCTGTATCTTTGTTTGTTCAATGGAAAACTTAAATAATGCATCAAATATGAATAAGAGTTCCAATTTAGCAATTTTGTGCACATCTCATTTGGTGCATCAAATAGCAATCGTGTGCAAATCTCATTTGGTGAGATCATATTGGCCACTAGAAAACCTGATCAAAAAATTTTAGTCATTAAATAAACCAAAATTCTGGTTTCATTTAATTTTATACAGGATTAAAAACCACAAGCAAGTCAATTATTTTCCAGGCAGTCAACAAGGGTGCATTACATATTTTAACAAGGGACAACAATTCCTTCTGGCATTTAGATCAAATACACGTTGTTTACAAAGTTTGAGGAGAGCAGTTAAATAATGACAGCTAAACTAAGTGTTGTCGAAGTCCATATTGACAACAGCTATATCTTTGTAATGTTTAAAAAACTCTGTGCCGAAAAAAGCACGAAACATGAAACTTGGCATGGAACTCTCTTAATAACATTTAGTTCAAGAGACGTCCAAACTAATGAGCAACAAACATAGTCTGTTAAATGTTAGAACCATCTCTGAATTATTTTATTTCTTAAGAAGAAATAGTCTTCTGAAGCAACCAAATATCATGTTGAAAAACTTTTTTAAAAACTCAGACTCAAAGTATTACATTTAGTCCCCATCTGAGCAGTTTTCGACATTTTTTTTCCATGTTCAGCTGAACCATTTGCCCTTCTTGACTAAAGTCTTAGTGTTTGATTTGCCCATCAGTTTCTTTTTGTACTGGTCCACCAAACTGTCAAAGCGAGCATCCTCTCTGCTCTGGAACTTTCTTTTTGCAGGTTTGCCATTCTGAAACAGAATAAATAGACATAAGAATTGTTATATAAAAAAAAAAGAGACGGATAACGTAATGAGACGACCTGGTGGTATTTAAACCAAAAAATATGTCTAAATGTTTAGTACTGATTATTTATCAGGGGTTTTCCCAGGGTCAAAAATGTTCTTTGGTAGTGGTGGCTGACAGAAATGGTCATCCACACAGACCTGCGAGCCCAATACCGAAAATAAATCCAAAGAAACAGTTTGTGATTTTTGTTCATCTTAGGCCCTGTTTACACGAGAACGCTCGAGGGTGAAAAGTAAAAATATTTTATCGGATTTTATTCTCTTCGGTTTATAAAGCGGAATATTTTTTCCAGACAAAAAAATAAAAAAAAATACAAAAATCTTTCGTCTCAGGGGGATATGAGGGTGGAAAGCATCGAAAATACTACAGGTTTTCTACTAATACAAAGCTCAATGCTAAATCCTGAAGAATCCCTTTAAGGCTTATAATCCTTACTTGCCACTTTTTCTAAATTTTTCATTCTCATTTCAGAGGTGTTTTGAGTAAATGATTATACCAATTCGTGAGTTCAGTATTGGACAGATCAGTTGTTTTAACCAGTCATTAAAATTAATCTATTCAAATGAATCATTAGGTGGCGTAACCCGGCTGTTTAGACAACGCGAGAGATTGTCTCAACACAGAAAACGCTTCATTACAAGATGATGAATAATTTTTTTGCTTATTGAACGTGTGGTTTGTCAGCTGTATGTGCGGAACGTTTGTCAGAGAAGAGGCTATTTCACACCCAGTGGTAATTCAGGGAGGGAAACAAAATCTCCTAATGTGCCACGTTCAACATGGTTTCGGTCGTCCGACCTTTTACCATTGTGTCAGTTATGTTGATTTTGATCGCCGTAATATGTGTGAGGCAGAGAGAGTAAAGACAGTGCTGCTTAGTTTGATGACAGAGGGCCAGATGTACTAAAGCTTTTGCGCCCACTTCAGGTGTATTTGTTTCACAAAGTGCGCATAAAACCATGGCGAGGTATGTACGAACAGGACGCACCGAGATGAAAGCGCAGACTGCCTGTCGCAGGAACTGAAAAGAGCAAAATGCATTTTTCGTGTCATGCATATGCATTCATGGGATGGTCAAGGGGAAAGAGGGAGTGTCACATAAAGAGATGGGAGGGGAAGCATAAACTGCTAGCCTGACTTCGTCATACTCGTATTCAAGAGAGAATATGAGTCTGAAACTCCTCCGTTGGGCTTTGATTATGAGGCGTGTCGTAACCGAACCAGGGAAAAAAAAAAAAAAACCTCTGCACTCAATTGGATAGTCGGTAGACCGACAACAAATCAGAGCAACGCAGTAAGTCAACTCCTTTGCATAGCGCAGTTTTCAACTACAGAACTTACTTATTTTAGAAGTTAAATAACGAGTGTTGCTTCTTTTACTTACTTCTCCATGAGTGCCACCAAAGGAGAAACCACAACGACCACAGGCTTTTCATTACGTCCCATCTTCTTAACGACCGTCAGAGCCAGCTGATAAGTTACATTTTTCCCGAATCATGTAGGATCGATAGGTTCCCGATAGGTTCCCGATCGACAAATGCCCTGATTGCAGTTCTCTGTTTGTCTATTAAAATGAATGCGCTGTCGTTTTATTTTACAACAGACGCGACAGTGGAATCTATTCATCTCAATTCTCCATTTGCAGTCATCTCTGACAAGCACTTTTTGATAACGTGATGATGATTACGTCCCTGCAGATCATCTGTCCATCATCGTATAAAGCCCGCCCTGGCAATTTGATTGGCCCGATCATTTTTTGACTGATCATAATTACTCCTCAATCGATCGAGTCCAGACCGAACTTCCCGACCAAAAAATGTTGTGGGCAGAGTTCGGGCTGGCATCCAGGCTAATAAACTGCACCTAATTATGTATTCCGCATTATGTACAGAAAAATCCGGTGAAAGCGCGCCTCTATTTTCCTCTGAAAATTCTCCGCCTCATAAAAGCAGGTGTAACGTAGAAAGCGGGTTTCATGGCATATGCCTCCAGGCAGTGTTTAGGTCGAGACCACCTCACTCGAGTCCAAGTCGACACCGAGACCAGAGAGAGTCGAGTCCGAGTCAAGACCGAGTCCATAGAGAGTCGAGTCCGAGACCAGAGACGGTCGAGTCCGAGTCGAGACCGAGACCAGTGAGGGTTGATTACCTAATTTACTTTTATTTACTTAGAGAAATCCTTTTTTTTTTTTACTGAATTTACTTAGAGGTTAAAAAAATATGATCAGTTTAGGGTAAAAAGGCCACATAGTAGGTGGTGTTAAAAGTAATTTTATTACAATTTGTCATGCGCAGTTGCGGACTAGAAAATCACCAATCACTGGGCGTGTCAATCAATTTAAAGAAATATTTTATTCACATACATTAATAATCATGAAAAATATTTTTAATTGAACTCGAGTGGAATCGGGAATAAGTCCGAGTCCTAAAAAAAAAAATGTTCGAGTACGAGTCAATTCCGAGTCCAAATGGACACGAGTCCATGACAAGACCAAGACCATTAAAATATGGTCTCGAGACCGAGTCGAGTCAAAGGCTAAAGAGACGAGCAGTAAAGATTTTTCCCACAAGAATCGTACTTTTTCAGTTGAGTGAAAACAAAATCATTAAGTTTAACAGATTAAGCAGCTATGAATTATTACAGTTACTGAAAAAAAAAATCAAAGATAACATTGAATCTCTGACTCAGCGCTCACATTCCATTCCAGCAGTTGTTAAACTCCTCTCTACATTACAATTATTTGCATCAGGATAATTTCAAACAGTCATAGCATCAGCAGTGAGAGGAGGTGGCACATTCAATTGCGCGTTTAAATACGTGCAATTTACGGTATAGTGGTTGGGGACAGGTGCTGATTACCTGAGGAACTGGAAGTTTTGGTACATAACATGCACACTGCGGTTTCACATCAATCGCTTACTGCGTCTTGGCCATGGCGCTATTAACGCTGCGTTCACAAATGTTCATACATCTGGCCCTGAGAGTGTGTGCGAGGGAGGGGCTCTTTGCTCGTTCTCTACCTCAGTTAACATGCGCAGCAGTCATCTACACCAAATGACTTTGGCTGGACAAAAAATTGTTTTGGCGGACAGAAAAAATATTTCAATGCAGGAAATCCCTGTATATACCTACATCTCTACTGGGCCAGTAGACAAAATCCTTAGCATTAAGCCCTGCTATATTAAAGGCACCTACGGACAACTAAATGTGACATTATAAAGGGGATTATATGAAGATTGTTGCTTAAATCAAAAGTTATTTAAAATTAACCGTCTTTATGTTGTTTCAACAATAATTTGCATATTTAACGTGAAATTATTAAAACAAATATATATTGGTAGGTGAAATTAAAGGAAAATGTGCATTTATTCTTTGACTTGCCTGTTTCACGTTTATGCTGCGTTTATCAATGAAAGTAGACATTTTTCTATCTTTCCTGCTGGGCCCTTTCTTCTGTGTCTTGGGTTGCACAATGGGTTGTTTCCCTTTATCACGTTGCCTGAGGAAAAGTGCGAGGGTCATTGTACGTAATAGACTTTTCATGATTAATTAAACAGTACTTGTTTCAATTTCACATATGCAGTGAGTTGTACCTGATCTTTGGGCCTCTATGTGAAGGCATATGCAGAACCTTCTGCCGTTTTTTGCCATCCTTCGTTTGTACGTGCTCCACCTCTGGTTTGGTCATAAACCCAGAGTACTGGCTTTCTTGTGCCTTCCCTTGTTTATCAACATTAGCTGCATTTCCTTTCCGCAAGGGACCTTTCATCTTTTCCGAAGGATGCTGTGGCTGCCCTTTTGTTTGGCTCCTGTCTTGTTTGGGTATCTTCAATGGAAAAAAAAAAGCACATACATTTTATTAAATTTATTTTGTTTATTTAGGAAATTCTTTCATTAAGATGCAACCAAGCCTCACCTTGCTGTTTTTCAGACGAAGGGCTTTAAGTTTAAGCTTCTTGCCATCCTCCAGAGAGAACTCCACAATGGGCCTCTGATGGGAATGACACAGAAAAATATATTCACACTTCAACATGCGTCTTGCTCAATCTTCAGTTATTGCTCAATGCTAAAGCTTTATCCAATTTATATAAAGTGAAAATGCCACGGAGTCTAGGCCACAAGCGTGAGTGAACAGAACGATTCATCTTATTTTTGAGAAGTTACATTCAATACAGACCAAAACACATTCCACTGAGCATCGGAGGAATGCGTGTTTATATGACGTGTGGAAAGATTGACAGACAGACACATGGTTTGATTTGTTTTTGAGTGCGTTCCTTTTGTCCTTCTTTGCAAAACACTAAAGGTCCACTGCTGTGAACCTGGCACTGAAGCCCTTAATAACAGGCCCTCAAAATGTGTTTACACACCAGCAAGCTATAGCTAACATCATCTAACATTGTCCCAAAATACATAGCTGAAATACTTTTAGGAATTGTGGACTACTCTACTTCTCTTTCTAGGAACATTTTAACTTGATAGAACAACAAACAGGTTATCAAATTTCCCGTTTTTCTTCCAAAGCTCCCAGGAACCTGAAATCAGGCTTTTTGTTGGTATTTGAATGTGATGGTCTACCTTTTGAGGTCCAAAGATGTCTGGGTTGTTGTTGAGGTGACGTAGGGCTTGTAAAGCCTGTTCATGTTCTATAAACTCCACAAAGCCGTATCCTAGAGATTTACCCATCACCTGACCCCGAATAGGCTTCTTATCATACATCACACGACACTGTAGGCACATATATACAGAGAAAGAGACAATAAGGAACATGAATTTGTTATTTGAAAAAGTTATGCAATAATTAAACCTATATAATTTTCTTCCTTCTACAGAACACACAAAAAAATGTATATTTTGAAGAATATGGGTAACCAAAAAGTTGATGGGCCTCATTGACTTCCATAGTATGGAAAAAAAATATATATACCATGGAAGTCAATGGGGCCCATAAACTATTTGGTTACCGACATTCTTTAAAATATCTTCTTTGGTGTTCACCAAAAATCATATAGGTTTGGAAGAACTTGAGGTTAGATAAATGTTGACAAATGTTTCATTTATGGGGGAACTACCCCTTTAACCATACAAGCTTTTCTCCAAACTCACATTTGCTTTTAATAATTTACCTATCATGTCTATATGCATGGTGAGAAGCAATTCGAAGAGACAAAATTAAAAAAGACAAATTTGTTAAAGGTTTTTAACATATATTTTACTGACATGCAAAATGATAGGCAGAGGGAGATATTCTATCTGGCTAAGCTTAGGGTGTTTGCTTGCTTTCCTCAGTGATATCCGTCAGGTCGTTATGACATTTTGCTTGTGACATTCTTCAAAAAGTAAATAAACAGCCCCTTAAACCTATGCGCAATCAAGAGGTTGTAGGTTAGAAACCAGCAAAAGCTTCTCTAAGAACCACTGTGCCCAAAGACTTTTTAGGAGGACTGTTCCTGTTAAGTCAGCTATATGACTACTAATAAACTAGACAGTGAAACCTCCTGATCACACCCAAATAACATAGTCCTGCCCTCTAGTGTTACCAGGAAGAACTGTGAGATGATGTCTCATTTCAACATTGCTTATTATTTTGGTTTGCTGTTAGTTGGTTTATAACACTCAGTGTTAAAAAAAAAAAAAAAAAAAAAAAGAAACTATTTTAAAGTGTGTGCATTACCTCAGTGATACGAACGCCTTTACCACCAGCAGCGGAGAGGCAGAGCTTGCGAAATTTAGGCTGATTGACGCTCAAAGGCAGGTTATGGACACGCAGCCGTGTTTTAGACACATACACATGAACATCCCTTAACTTTGCCCTTTTCATCTCATCAAACTGAAAACACACAAACACACAACAACTATCGTTAATCAGAAAACATTAAATACTTTTTTGCCCCCTTTACACCTGGCATGATCATATGGCAGATACCTTTTTTTTAATCTGCCACACTGATGGAAATCATCTCGAAATCAATGCTTTTATTATTTTTATTTTTGATTGACAGCAAAACTGTTAATGCTACGTAACATATGAAAGCACCATTTCCCATTTAGTGAGGGAAAGTGCAATCAGATGTCAAAAGAATAAAAAAAAAAAAACTTATAATTACTGTTAATGCTAGAATTTGTTTTTTAACTCCTGAATATGGAGGAATATGAGGGAAAAAACTGCTATATTGATTTGGATGTATTCAGCAGCATTGCTGTTAGCTATTGACTATTGAGAATTTTTTGGAAAGTGAAATAAAGCTGAAATAAAAATCAAATACAAATTTAAGCTGAAATACTAAAATTACAAAACATAACATTAAAATAATCATTTATTGAAGCCTTTTTTAGAAATACTTTGCACAAACTATTTATATATAAATTATATATATATATATATATATATATATATATATATAAAAAACAATTCTATGCACTCACTCTTTTTCTCTTGGCCATGTCACCTTCTGAAATTCCCTCTGCTGCCTTGGATCCAGGACGAATCACTAGATAAATTTCAAGAGGTAACAAGTTAATTCAAGTGCACATGTTAGTTTTAAACCACGTTAACACCTAGTATTAAAATACGTTATGGTTAATCGGCTCAAAAGTAGATGAGGGAGACATTCCAGTGTAAACATGGTGTTTTAATGCAATATTTGTTGTCCACTTTCAACCACTTCTGTCCTGATATTTTTGAAGTGAGGGTTTACGAGCAGGTAAATGTTTGGGCCTTATCAGATCTTTCAATCTAATGGACAAAATAAGCTTGTCACGATTTATATAATATGGACGCAAAAGTAGACGACAGAAAAACCATACGGAGAGTAGCAGCTTTCGTTTCTACTCTGTTAGCAGCAAAACCAGTTAGAAACCAGAGAACATTGTGCTTGCTAGTGTTATTCATCTTCAAATTAAAACTTGGGTCTCCAGCTGACAAAGTTTAAATCCTGTCTAGTTATTGCACTTCCCATAATCTTAAGGCCTTGTCCACACGGACACGAGTATTTTTATAACATAATTTTGTTTTATGCGGTTCGGCTGTGTAAATATATATATATATATATATACACACATATACGTAAATATATATACCAGGTGTAAACAGCAGCTATTGACGAACTAAAACAAAGCTCTAGTAGCCCTCAAACCGTTGTAACAGTGGTGGGTGGTGCCCTAATCTTAAATTATTTATTTTACAAAGAAAGTTCAGGCGCCAGACAGTTTTATAAAACTGACAAAACTTAAACAACCCGAGATAACAAAGAAAACCACTGATTACACACAAAAAAAAAAGCAAATATTTCAAAAGAAGGTTTCAGTTTAACTGTAACTTATTCACTTCATAGCCCTTAATCCTGTAATTGTGGACAAATGTGGGCAGGGCACAGAGGACTCAGGCGTGATCCTAATTTGTATTTATTATAAATGTTATATCACTGTCTTTGATAAAGTTTTTTCTATCCATTTATGTTTTTTTTTTTTTTTTTTTTTTGGGGGGGGGGGGGGTATTTTGGAATTTATTTACTCAAAGTACTATATTTTCTATGTAAATTATTTCCATGTAAATTAATTACTATGTAGTTTTATTTTTTTTACTACATTAATATATCTTTCCAATACGTTCTTAGAGCTAAAACCTAAAGATGAAGTGACTTTGCTCTCACCTGGTGTCTTATTTTGGCTCATTTTAGAATGCTCTAAATTACAGGTTTTTCCCATTCATTTCTATGGGTGCCCATTTATGACCCAAATACAAGATTAAGGAGGTTTATTTTTTCACCCAGTTAACATTGTAGAATTGAGTCAAAAAAATATGTGTGTTCAGGAGGCAAACTTAGGAAAAGTAGCCAAGTCTTGCACCGCTCATATCAAAGTATTTTTTTTTTAAATAAATCAAAACTATTTTTCCCACATTTGTCCAGAATACAGTTTTAGGGTTAATGGTTAGTTGACTGACAGCATTGTGTGACTGGCTTTACTTACAGCCCTCTCTGGCGAGGTAAAGATTCCTGGTGCCTGTGTGGGTTTTCACTTTCTTGTCCTTTAATTTTGCCGCATCTTCTCGGTTTACGGCTGGCAATATGTTTAATTTCCTGCCATCAACCCTAATGCCACCAAACTGAAATACACATATGCATCAGCATAACCATCCTATGTTTACTGGTATAATATGTTGAAGATATAAGAACAGCAACTCTTACTAGAGCTGCAAAACAGTGAACTCACCTCTTTATCATCTTGAGCAGCAGCAATACATTTCTCTGCCGCTTCTTTACTTTTGTACTGAGCAAAAGCACAACCTAGAAAGACATGTAGAGAGACAGAATTACAATGAATAATGTACTTTAATTCCATACAGGCCAAAGTTTTGGTGATTGAAAATACCTTTTGAATGTCCAGTGTCTGAGTTCATCACCACACGTACGTATTTTAGCTCGCCAAACTGCAACAATACTTCCTCCAAACCCTCTTCCTCTGTGTCAAAGGACAGATTTCTGACAGAACCCAAAATAGATATGACGATGAAAAAATTAATTCCTGTTTAAACAATTGTTTACAGACAACACTGCTTTGTAGTTTGATAAAAGAAAGTTCTGCTGTATAGTTGTTTTTTCTTTTTAACTAGCGCTTTCTAATTTTTATGATTCTCACCTGATGAAGATGGTTCTTCCTTCAATCACATCTGAAGAAAGAGGGTCTCTCTTCTTCTTTGGAAGAGCTGTTGATAGAGATTTACAGAGAGTAAGAGTGTTGACGGACACATTTCATGCATGATATGACATACAGTGCACACGTTTCACGCGATCTGTGTGTGGTACGCAATGCATCCGCAGTGCACAACAGGTCCACGGCTATATACCACAAATATAATTTATTCATTATTTTTATTTCTAATTCAAGCTTTTTTCAGGATTGTGAAAAACATTTGTTTACACACAACAGTTACACAATATTCATAGAAGCATTCACGTTTTAAATGCACAAAATTTAAACAATGTGTTCAATTCAATACATCTTTATAGATTTATATATTACGTTGTTTAAGTGGTAAAACGCTTTGTAAGTCACTTTGGATAAAAGCGTCTGCTAAATGAATAAATGTAAAACATTTAAAACAAATACGAACTATACATTGTTATATCCCAGTTCTTCTATGATAATATGAAAATTTGTAACAGAAATAACAATAATGTGTGGTTGAAAAGCGGTTTCATTCCTATTCCTGACAACTGCTCTCGTCACAGGCACAGACACAGGCAAATCGTTGTCTTTTAACAATTACTCGTGCAGCTCTAGTTACAAGATAGTATCAGAACACTTTAAATTGATACTTACAATTGACAAAAACAGCCAACTCTCATGCTTTTTCTTTTGTATTTAAATAATTATACAAGAAATCCTGTGGTTCATAGAAAAACGTTTCCATCTCCTCAAAGACACGAATGCCATCCATTATGCCGCCTTATTTATCTAAATGTGCGGTAAGGTGTACTTTTGCTTGCTTTCCTCAGGGTGAAAAGCCATTCACCCTGACTTTAGTTTATATTGCATTTAAGGTGAAATTACTTAATTTTCATGTCAATCCATGTTCATTTTGGCCACAAACAATGCATTGTTACAGCAAAAATAGACTTTGTGCAGAAACGATCACTGCACTGCTGCATATATACATGATCCTGGAACGCATTGCTGGGGCAGTGTGAATGCTCTAACCTGTTAAACATGGGCACATAAAAAAATTGGTATTGCATACAGATTGTGTGAAATGGGCCTGAATAAATGAATCATAGTCACCTTTCCCCTTATTGTCCTCTTCGTAATCATCGTCGGTGTCATCACCGTCGTCGTCGTCGTCATCATCATCATCATCGTTGTCGTCGTCGTCATTATCATCGTCGTCGTCTTTAGGTTCTCTGGCATCACTATCTGTCTGCTGAGATTCATTTTCTGCATTGTCGTCATCCTCTGAAACGTCCTCTTCCTCTGACTCGGAGTCATCCTTCTCTTCCAGTGATACAGACCTTAACACGAGAGACCTCATTTTAAATTTAAGGAATTCACCTAAACACACTTCATTTCAGTTACATTTCCAGTACTTACTTTTTCTTGGCACATTCATTCCCATCAGTTCCTGCAATTTCGAAATCCTCATTCTCTTCTTTGATAGTACCTGCAAGATATCCAGATACACGTCGCTACAAAAATCCAGCCAGTAGATGCACTTTCAAACCTTTTTACGACCACGTAAATAAATAATAATACAGTGAAAATTACTAAAATTACCAGGCGCTAAAGCTGATTGGGTGGCGAGATATTTGTCCTTTGGAACTGCCCAATCCACAGCCACCTGTCTGTCTGAGGGACGAATAAGAATTTTTTTAGCACAGATTGTTTTGAAATGTCATTAATGTTGATATTACTTTAATAATAATGTCATGGAAGAGTGCTGAAGCGTGTTCAGTGTTGAGAAAGATTCACCTTTGATCTCCTTCAGGTTCATCGCGGCAAGAGCTTTTCCAGCTTCTGACATGTTCTTAAACTGTACAAAAGCAAAACCTCGCTTCTTCCCATCTGCACAAACATGATGTCATAAAAACTAACCAAGGTGGAGGGCCGTATGAAAAAACATCATGTAAAGAGAATCTAAGAGATGTGTTTAAAGTCAGATGTTTCATCAGTTTTACCTGATTTTAAGGGAATCTTGGTCTCAAGCACAGTTCCAAACTTGGAGAAGATCTGCTTCAAATCATCTTCTTCACACTGCACATAAATCGCACAAGTGTAAGAGCAAAAGTCAAAATTAAGTATTGTTACTTTAAAGAACAGAATTTAGTCAACTTACCTTAAAACTGAGATTTCTGATGATCAGCCGAGCTTTCAATTTAGTTTTTTTTATGCCTGTAAACTTCTCAGGACTTTTGGTTTCTGCTGATTTCTCAGGTTTCTCTGTATCTTCTGAATCTGCATCAACAGTTCAGAGTCATTTCTTCCAAACCAAAAACAATCCATGATAAATAAAATATGCATGAAGATCTAACCTTCTTCTATTTTCACTTTCTTCTTCTTTTTCTTATCATCGGGTTTTCTCTTGGCTAGGGTAACAAATATATTCTGCTTCTCATATTCCTTGACTTCTTTTATTGCCCGTTGTGCATCTTCTTCCATAGAGAACGTCACATATCCAAAACCACGACATTTCTTAGTCTCTGTAAACAGAATGAACACAGCACACATACAAACCGTTCATACTTCATATACAGGTCCTTGTCAAAAAAATAGCATATTGTGATAAAGTTCATTATTTTCCATAATGTAATGGTAAAAATTAAACTTTCATATATTTTAGATTCATTGCACACCAACTGAAATATTTCAGGTCTTTTATTGTTTTAATACTGATGATTTTGGCATACAGCTCATGAAAACCCAAAATTCCTGTCTCAAAAAAATTGCATATCATGAAAAGGTTCTCTAAACGAGCTATTGACCTAATCATCTGAATCAACTAATTAACTCTAAACACCTGAAAAAGATTCCTGAGGCTTTTAAAAACTCCCAGCCTGTTTCATTACTCAAAACCGCAATCATGGGTAAGACTGCTGACATCATTGACACCCTCAAGCAAGAGGGTAAGACACAGAACGACATTTCTGAACAAAGAGGCTGTTCCCAGAGTGCTGTATCAAGGCACTTCAGTGGGAAGTCTGTGGGAAGAAAAAAGTGTGGCAAAAAAACGCTGCACAACGAGAAGAGGTGACCGGACCCTGAGGAAGATTGTTGAGAAGGACTGATTCCAGACATTGGGGGACCTGCGGAAGCAGTGGACTGAGTCTGGAGTAGAAACATCCAGAGCCACCGTGCACAGGCGTGTGCAGGAAATGGGCTACAGGTGCCGCATTCCCCAGGTCAAGCTACTTTTGAACCAGAAACAGCTGCAGAACCGCCTGACCTGGGCTACAGAGAAGCAGCACTGGACTGTTGCTCAGTGGTTGCATGTCATCCGGAAATCAAGGTGAAAAGCCAAAATGCCTGAAGTCTAGCGTCAAGTACCCACAGTCAGTGATGGTCTGGGGTGCCATGTTAGCTGCTGGTGTTGGTCCACTGTGTTTTATCAAGGGCAGGGTCAATGCAGCTAGCCATCAGGAGATTTTGGAGCACTTCATGCTTCCACTGCTGAAAAGCTTTATGGAGATGAAGATTTCATTTTCAGCACGACCTGGCTGGCACCTGCTCACAGTGCCAAAACCACTGGTAAATGGTTTACTGACCATGGTATTACTGTGCTCAATTGGCCTGCCAACTCTCCTGACCTGAACCGCATAGAGAATCTGTGGGATATTGTGAAGAGAAAGTTGAGAGACGCAAGATCCAACACTCTGGATGAGCTTAAGGCCGCTATCGAAGCATCCTGGGCCTCCATAACGGCAAGTTTAGCAGTGCCACAGGCTCATTGCCTACATGCCACGCCGCATTGATGCAGTCATTTCTGCAAAAGGATTCCTGACCAAGTATTGAGTGCATAACTGAACTTAAATATTTGAAGGTTTACTTTTTTTGTATTAAAAATACTTATTTTATTGGTTGGATGAAATTTGCTAATTTTATGAGATACTGAGTGACTACTGTAGGAATTTTGGGTTTTCATGAGATGTATGCCAAAATCATCAGTATTAAAACAATAAAAGACCTGAAATATTTCAGTTGGTGTGCAATGAATCTAAAATATATGAACGTTTAATTTGTATCATTACATTATGGAAAATAATTAACTTTATCACAATATGCTAATTTTTTTAGAAGGACCTGTACATGCTGTTATACACATGATCTCAGCCAGCTGGAAAATATCAGGATTTAATTAGTAAAATCTTACCTCTATCACTGACAACGAAGCAGTTTTTCAGTGGTCCTATTTCAGAGAATACTGCTGACAGACGATCATTGGTGGCTGTTTCAGGTAATCTCCTGACAAATAAAGTAACTGCGGGCATTTTTACCACGAGTTCAGCTCGACTGTTCTTCACAGCCAGCAAACGTCTCTAAAAACAACAATGTTTATTACTGATTATGGCAAATATTGTTACATACAAGTTGCGATAATATTATAAGGTCGTTTAAATGACTCAAAACAGTGCAGTAGTAATAATGCACGTTTCTCACATGTTTCTGCTGTACAGGAAGTTGTCAAGAGCTGGAGATTCTTCGTTTGGTTTGGACGTCGTCAAGGCAGCACTGCGCGAAAAGGAACAATGTTGACTCCTGCTGGTCTGGAGGAGCATGTAGGGGTAGGTCTTTTCTATTTTTTTACTGTCTGTTGTTTTCCAAGCACTAATTATAGGCCACAAAATCACCATAACGTAGTCCAAGCGAGTTGTGTGCATATCATAGCTTTGTGTGAGGAACAAACCGTTACTCTCGATAATTGTCAGGGAAGGCAAGAACCGATCGACTCGAAAAGATCGACTTTCTTTCTTTTTTTGGTAGTCACATTACAACTAACACATATGACAATAGTCCAACGTAAATGAAAATATTGAACTAATATACTACAACAAATAAGAAAAGAAAATATACAGTATAATAAAATAACAAGTAAAAAAGAAAGATATTAATATAAAACAGAAATAATATAAACATTTTTATTGAGTCGGTTTTGCGTCATGTTTAAAGGTTGTTACTAGGCCCATTTATTGCGTAGTAGATTTGTCTTCATGGAAGAAACAAAATAGCCAATGTTGTTTGTAATGAACACAAGCTTTGCACAGCATAACAGAACTTTTTTTTTTTTTTTTTTTAACGGTATGTAGGCTATTTAATTGTGCTTTATTGTTTCTTTTAAGAGCGATCTATAATGAGTGACAAATATTTATATATATATATATATATATATATATATATATATATAAATAATTATTTATATTTAGCATATGTTTGTTGCTGATCAAAATGTGTTTTGTGTGTGTTTGTTTTTTTTCATTTGGTCAAATTATGAATAGTTTTTAAAAAAACAAGGCAATGTTTAATGTGCACCTGCTGACGGTACTTTTACTTTAAAAATAAATAAATGTAGCCTATATTAGTTCTAATTTAATAATCAAATTAGTATTTAGTAATCAATAATAACTTTCCATCATTATGCATGCTAGAGTTTCTCAAAATGTCTGTCTTTTCTTGGTCACTAGAGGGCGACTTTATCCTGTAAAATATCCTGTAAAATCTTTCAATATCTTTTTGCCATTATTTTAAACAGTTTACAATGCATTAAACAATGCATTGTCTTTTACCAACCGTAATGGCAAAACAAATAATATATTTTTCATAATATATGTATTATATATACAAATGAATATATAATATAATATTTAATTTCATATTTTATATTTTATATTTTACATAAAATTAAATACAATGTTATTTTTTTATAATTTTGCTATTAACTTTGTATTGCACAGATATAAACTTGAGAAGTTCAAATATGACATAATATTGACAAACTGACATAATATTCTATTTCTTTTACACCATGTCAGTGAAATCAGTGCTCTGAAGTAGAAATCTTGGTATTTTCTGCAAATCCAGTGCACAACATTGACGAATGTTTACAGGTGAGACCCAGTCGAAAAGTTTTGCTTACTATTGTACTTTTATATAGGTCAAAAAAAAGTGAGACTGATTTTCAGAAGGGTTTGCTTTTGATCTGACAGACATGTTTTGTCCTCTCGTTCTCCTTTGTCACCCTGTCCTCTAATCCCGTCTGGTAAGTGTCTTAGCCCAAAGTGTGGGTTAATCTATCTCCGAAAGACAATTACCAAGATGTGTGTAGTGTGTTCATACAAAGACACGTAAGGATTGTATCATCTCTGAAATGGAGGTGACAAATGCGAGCGCATGACTCAGTGTGTGAATGATGGGGAAGGAGTGTGTCTTTTATCTGACCTTAGAGAACATAAGCAATAGAGAAGAGAGAGAATTCACCAGCAGAGCAAACATTCTACTGTCACAGGCAAAAGAGAATTAAAGAGAGAGAGAGAGAGAGAGAGAGAGAGAGACAACAGTGGCATAGCAGAAACTGGCTTCAGGCCCAGTTACACAAGCGCCCATGAGAAAGGATCTTACAGCACGGTATGTGATGAGTGTGTTTATGTGTTTTGTGCTGATACTTACCCTCTGTAAATTCAAATCGATAGTGTGCATTATTTATTTGAGATCCACAAATGATGCTTGAAGGGGAACAGTGAATGTTCTCATAACTTTGGCTAAGGTTTTGGCAAGATTCTCTCAAATTTGTGAAAAAACATTCATCCAGTAATGTTAGGACGTTTGTTCAAAGTTTTCTGGTGTTTAATTACGTTCTCAAAATGTTAGCACAAAAAAAGGTTATTCTTCATGGAACTTTTTTTCGGAGGCATTTTTGTTGGATGTTAATGTTTGTTTGTTTTTTTTAAAGTTACTTCTTACTTGTTTCAGAACAATACGAGGACATTCAAAGGTAATGTTCCCATATTTTTTGCAAAATTATAAAACAAAATGTTCCCTCAGTGTTTACTCTAAAGTGTATGACCAAGAAAAAAAGGTTTACGTTTTAAACAATTAGAGAACACTCAGAAATGACTTCTTTATAACTTAATGGGAACATTAGCAAAACATTCTTAGAATATATTTTTGTTCGCTAGGGTTATTGTATTTCATCAGATTCATATTTGCACTTGATAATGAGATCATAAATCAGGCTGTGATAAGAAAGACTAAATCAAGTCATCGTGGTGCAGGTGCTTGTGAGTTAGTATGGTAGAGAGTACCAATGGTCAACAGGCAAAAAAATGATTTTACATTTCACAACACAACCAGAATATGTTGCAGAAATATACTGGAAATGACAGATTTTGTTTAGTTAGCCTCAAAACAGCACTATAACGTTTTGTGTGATGCAAATTCAGATAAAATTGCAACATTTGTAAAACTTTTGTTGTTGTTGTTGTTGTTGTTTAGGTTATAGAGAGCATACTGTACAGTTGGACAGAAACCTTTCGAACGCATGCTTGTTTGTCATGCACATTCAAAAAATATGACACAAATGTCTTCACTTTGTTTGAACGTGGCTTAACCATTCAGAATTCGGTTGCGAGTTTGCACTAAGGACTCAGCCCACTGCTCACCCCTCCCTTTCGAAGAAGCTACGGTGGCTAAAATGGGACAAACATCGTCGTGAGACAGCAGAGAATATAGTCAGAGTAAGCCAAGAGTGTGTAACATTGTCACCGTTTCTGAACCACAGTCCATTATAAACCACATCATTGATACAGTTTACAAAGCCATAGTCAGGTGAGGATCAAGGGTCTTAATATATAATATAATAATAGTAATCAGCTGATTGTCTCACAAACGTAACTAGCACATTTCTCCCCACATAGCAAACCCATAATAGCGAAGGAGAAGAACCACATGAAACTATGCAACTATATATTTTTTCTAACAGGGTAGTAAAAGTTTAGCTTTAGTTCATTCTAAGGTAATAAAAACATGGTTTATTAAGTAAGTTCTTTATACACCACTGAAAAATAGTTATCGATGTCATACTGCATTCCTGTTAATAGATCCTCAACATTTTTACACATCGCACCTTTAACAAAACGTCACGTGTAAGTCTTCATTAAATTAAATGTATTATATATTTTTTTTACAATTTATTTCTTATTGAATTCCTGACCATAATGTAAAATGATTCATAATAATATTCATAATAATATATAATTAATTGGCATAATAACAATGGATTATTTAAAAAAAAAATAGCCAAAAACTAACAAGAGAAATGTCTTACTTATAGTGATTTGTTTTAGAGTTAAATGGTTAATAAATGCATATTAGGCTATTGTGCAATACATTACAGCACTATGTTCTGTGAAAAATGAAGATATATTGTATAGATATATTGAATATTGTATTTAAGTCACCAAGTGAACTCTAAATGTCAGACAATATAAGTTTGGGTAAGCTTGTTTATGTGCAGATTCATTTGTTTTATATTCATGTGATAGCGAGTTGCATTTGATCAGAGCAGGACACACTGGTGTTGGCGCAGATTCGCTGTGTCCTGTAAATGGGTCATACACTCTCTCTCTCTCTCTAGTGGTGCTTTAGAATAAGGCTGTAGGAGGGGAAGTTATGAAAGATATTTTTCTTGCATAGATTTGAATGACATGGACAGTTCATTGCAGAGCCAAACACAACAACGGATATCTACAGTATATATCTATCTATCTGAATGATATCTGAAACTTTAAGGCAGTGTTCCTGAATGATCTTGTCCGAGGACAGCAGAGCGGGACAGTAGGATATTGTATGAACCCACGCTGGCAGTTTTTTGAGTGGGAGAGTTCAGACTCATGTGATATGGGACTGATGAATAGGTTATAAATGATTCATTTTCACTGAGTGAATCAACCCACCAGTACAAACAGCAGAGCATTTTTATTGGTAGACAGAAACTTGCCTTAAAAGCTGCCTAGTTGATGCGTATCTGATCTGTTCCGATAATAACCATAGAAAACGGTGGATGAAGGAAGATATACAGTATAATGCTAATATTCATGACAGGTAGGCTAACTTAGCCTACTGAAGCAATACAATATAACATATGTAGTCATTGTTTGCGCATCACATTTCAGAGGAATGTTGACTGCTAATGCTCTGAGCTAAAGAACAATCATGACTATACAGCATTGCATAATGAACACATTTGATCACTGGGACACATGCGTCAGTTGTTTACAGATCCATGAAATTAGCCATCAAACCATTTATTCCAAATAAAACCTTTGAGACATTCATAATTAGCCATTAATCTACGGGCATAGTCCCATAACGTCGTCATCATTGTTTATTATTGTATGGGCGTTCCCTGGGACAAAGACCATATGGAAGGTGCCAGCGAGGGGTATGAGACACTGGAAGGGGGGGAGGGGTGCTGTTTACACAGGCGTCTTATAGGTCACCCGACATAAATCTGCATGGTCATTATGTTGCATGTGCTGTGTGTGTTCAGATTCCTGTTTTGATTTGTCAACACAGACAGCATTGGACACTATAAGACTGCTTTTTCAGATTGTCTGTTGATGTGGACAATTCATATTTTATCCTCATCATACATAAACCAGACAGAAGTATTCTTTCCCTACAAGGTTTTTTTTTTTTTTTACGTCAGCACCCTTTCTCAACCACTTCTATTACCCTGCTTTAACCCCGTCTGTGGCCGTATCCTCTACAATCCAGAAGCATTAATCAATCCATGAGGCTGATTCCTTTGTCTGTCAGCTTCAGATGCCAATGCAAAGCCATACAGTCCACATGGACCCAATTCGAGGACTTTTTTTTTGTTTGTTTTTGTTGTTGACTAGTGATTGACTGTGAATCACTGGCTTGGTTGTGATTCTGCGGCTAATGCCACTTATCCAGAGCTGTAGTAATGTAGCCTACTTGGGTTCAAAAGCAGCTTGGAGGAGCTTGATATAGAAACCAAAGTCATCTCTTATTACTTATCATGATAAATAAGGTAGCAGATGGGGGATATTATCATATTACAAGTCCATAATCAAGGGATTAAATTATAAACCTGATGAACTGTGGGCACGCTCAGATTTCAGCCTTGGATCGAGACTTGAGGTCTAACTCGGACTCGAAAGGATTTCTCAAAGTTTGAGTCAAATAGCACAGTTTCTGAGGAAATTGAATCAGACAGCTTTGGAGAGGGAGGGTTAATGTGGTCCAAGTCTTCCAGTCTCATAGAGCACGAAGTGGTTTGGATAGGTTTTGTCTGGTTATGATGTTGTCTGGACTAGAGAATCGAAAAGTATTCAGAGTGTAAGCAGATCATGTGTGGAAATGGTCTAAATTGTTTATTTGTTTTCTGTGGTTTTACACATGCAACCCAACATAAGCTATGTTCCTGATTCCCAATCAATATTGTTTTTGCTCTTGGTTTATGGGAATTGTGAATTGTGAAAATAAAAATGACTGATTTATTTGCTGGTTACTTTTTTGTATGTTGTCATGAACTCTTGACCACTTTATTTGACATGTTTACTTGTTGAAAAGACCAGCACCAAATTAAATGCTGTTCTTTTTGAACTTCCATTCATCCTAGAAACCTATAGGGGCGGGGGGAAATGTATCATGTATTAAGCAGCACAACTGTTTTAAACATTGATGATAATAAAAAAATGTGTCTTGAGGACCAATTCAGCATGATTTCTGACATTGCCCTTTATTACTATACAGTCGTGGTGGGCTTGTGTTTCGGTCAGTGTGCAGCTATCGGATAGTGCTATTGGATAGCTGTGGTGAGTCTGGACAAGATACTTTCTTCCACCATTAAAAGCCATTGGATACTCCATTGGACACTTTACCCAAAAATGAAAATTCTGTCATCATTTACTCACCTTCAAGTTGCTGCAAACCTGTATGAGTTGCTTTCTTCTGCTGAACACAAAGGAAGATATTTTGAAGAACGATTGGAACCAAACAGTTTTTTGGCAACATTGACTTAGTAGAAAAGAAAATAGTAAATGGTGCCAAAGTTCAAGTGATTCTTCAAAATATCTTCCTTTTCTTTTAGTAAATGGTGACACAATTTTCCTTTTTGGGCTGAGTATCCTTTTAAACAAGGGGTACTTTCTCAGCCAAGGACCACTCCAGACCCAGTGCTAGGGACCGTCAGCCATATCGCTGGCAGGACAAAGCATCCCTCATTATGTGTGCGTGGCATACATGAGCCCATAGTGTTAAGATAATGAATGTCTGTGCTTTTATGCCTCTGTAAAATGGCCCTCAGGAGTTTGTCCCGCTGCATGGCCTGAGTATGCAGTGCCGGTGGACTTCCCATGTCTCATTTTTCCTCTCACATATAAAGAGGTTGGTTTAATTCCTTGGAAATATAGCCTAGCTCATTGGAATATTTTAGGTTGAATTAAAGTCAGTCAACAAAATCTTTTTGTCTTTTTTTAAACTTTCAACATAATGCTAAAGTACATACTATTTGAAAAGTGAATCTGCTATAAATGAATCTTCCAATAAAGACCAGATGACCTCTGTCGAGCAAGCATTAATCAACATTTGTCTGTGGACACCACCTGTAAAACCATTCTCTTTTGGGGACTTGTCTTGCTGTTTCCTCTCCATTGCAACTGTTCTCGCTTTCATTTGCACCAAAGCAGATGAAACTGATTTACAATCACATATGCTTCCTGACACGAAGTTTCCAAACCTTATGCTGCCTAATCTCACCCTGAATTTAATTGACTTGGTGTTAATCTATGATGTTTGCACGACAGTGTTTACTGTACATAACACCATTTTCAACTGTTTTTCTCCTTAATATTTTTGAGCATTGTACATGTATGAATTTGAAAAATGATAGGCTTATAGGCTTGCTTGGATTTTACCCCTAACACTTGTTAAATGACCTGCATTAATAGTTTGTTTTTAAGCATGTGTTAGTGCTGGTCAGACCAAAGTCTGACACTCTTAGCTTGTAGTCTTTACAAGCTAATGACTATATTTAATGCATGGCTATTAACTCATAAATCTTTAAACTGTGCACCTGAGTACATACTAAAAGATATCTTAAAACAACTAGAACGATTTTGTAATTGGTAAAACCGAAAAGACAGGGCTGGAGCTACAGGCACCCAATTTGTTCAACAGTTGTTCTCCTGCAAATCCTCCTAGATCACATTTCATGTGTGTGTGTGTTCTCTGCATTATCAAACCAATCCTGCTGTTATGTTGTTTGCATGCATGTATGCACTTGTTAATGACGGATCATATGCTTTATGCAACACATTCCTTGGTGGAGTTTAAACATAGATGACTAAGAAGGGTCCTCACTCGAACAGATACACAATCTCCGCTCTCCACCCTCAGACATGTCAGGATAGCAGAGCCACTAAACACAGCCATCTTTGCTGGTGGATTGCCATATTGGCCGTAGATGTCCCAAGCCATGTAATGGGGAGGGTTGGGGAATCTGGAAAAAAAAAAAACATTGCCAAGAAAATTCAGGGACAGCCTTGTGCATATTGTGAGAGATGGCTGTAAAATCACCAAGAGTCAGATACAACTGAAATGGTTAATAGAGAGAGAGAGGGGGGGGGGGGGGGGGGATGTCCATATATTGGTCTTATTGTGAATAATTCATTGGTGTATAAAAATGTTTGGTTTCATAATCTTTAAACAAAATATAATCACTTGCTCATCTATTAAACCATGTGAGCAAAGCTGAATAAAGTTAACCATTAACTTTAATAGGTATTTCAGAATTTTTATTAGCAAACTCACATTCTGGTATGAAATGCCCCACTTTTTACCATCCTACGAATTCCTAATGAATAAAATAAAGTCCCGCCAAACATTTTTTTTCTAGTTCAAAATCTTGTTTACTCACATTACAAAAGTAAAATGGTTTGCAAACTACGATTTCTGTTGACTTTAAGAAAATGTAAAAACCTACAGTA
The DNA here is from genome assembly GCF_988280905.1 of Pimephales promelas. Classification (NCBI taxonomy): domain Eukaryota; kingdom Metazoa; phylum Chordata; class Actinopteri; order Cypriniformes; family Leuciscidae; genus Pimephales; species Pimephales promelas. Next base: position 24,016,728 of record NC_142778.1, read on the forward strand.
TAGACTGTGCAAATGAAAATGTCTCATGTACATAAAATATAAAACATACATGAAAAGCACACTACACAGTGATTCAACGCTGAGCCTGTCATACAGTGAGTCTGGGCATCTTTACAAAGATTATAATTGGAAGGAACATAAGGAAGATCATTTGTGTGCGGTAGGCTATTTAGTGGTCGTGACGGGAGTGAGTTTTGGCTGGGATCTAATAATTTTCGGGCTCTCTCAGTAGGTGCTCTGGGTTAAGATGACGTTTTTATTTTGCAGTCTGCATCTAATTATTAAGATTAATAATAATTTGGAGACGAGCCAGATTTGTTTTTGTGCGGTTGATTTGCATGTTACAACTTTGCAACATTATGTGCACTGTAAAAATGAATATGCTTTATCTAATCAATAAAATTGTGGCAACAGATTACAAGCAATATTATGAATTAAATGTAACAAATTAGAATTGAGTAATAATTAATCAAATTATTCCTTCGTTAAACATTTAAAATGAGTAAAATTTACACCAAAAAAAAAAAGACAGACAGACAGACAGACAGACGTCAAAGATTAATTGAGAACTCTTTATTTTATATTGCCAACATTGAAGACACCTGATGTTAACAAGCAGAATCACTGAAGGAGAAAACCATAATTTTAAAACAAACCTAAAACAAACACTGATCACCATAATGGTGACTTCAATTTATGTTTTTTAGGTTGTTGATGTTGTTGTAAGTTTTACTCATTTTAAATGGTTAACTTTTAAGGAATTAAGGAAGCATATTCATTTGTGTAGGTGAATTAATATAATTTGTGGAAGATTTTTGTTTTGTTTCCCAAGTGGTGTGAAATAAATTTGATTGTCATACATCTTCCTGTCAGATAAAGTTACCTTTGTTACTCCTGTCAACTGTCAACACTGTCCCATCTTAAGACTGATATTTTTTGTTTGAAAGAGTAAACTTCTCTTTTCTACTCTTTTTAAATTAGTCTGAGAAAGGGCTTGGACGGATGTTTCTTGGAACAGGAAGTTGAGCACAGCATGTTTGACTGATGTCATATAGCGGTGAGAGCCAACGCTGATTCATACAGAATGATCTATCTCATAAAAACCAAACCACTGAAATCATGTGGGGAAAAAACAGCTCACACAAAAATTAAAATTACTGTCATTATTTACCCTCATGTCTTTACAAACTCCAAACTAGTTTTTTTGCTATAAAACACAAAAGGTGAATTAGCAAAGAATGTCCTGATCACTTTTATAAAAGAAATGAATGATGTCAAAAAATGGAACATATATTTCAAGACTTTTAAGGCGATATGATAGCTTTGTGTGAGCAACTTTGTGTGATGGTTGTCTTTTTGTCATCATAACATGTCAAATTAATTCGGTTGTAACTTGAAAAGATGTGAAAAAATGTATTTTATAACAAGCAGACACCTATTTTTTTTTATAGAAATGTCAGTTTCATAAGCCACATGGTTTAGCTAACTAGAACAATGTTTGCACATATTGCTCCAGACGAAAGAGACTTTTTTACAGCATCAGTGTTTGAATAACATCATGATCCTAGAGAGATCTGCACTCTGTAAAATCTCAGAGCGCAGACTTAATTGTTAACGAAAGCAGGAATGACACTTTAAGATCTCCTCAACTGGCTGTCATGACTCATATCTATTTATCTTCATATTTAGATCATGACATCATCTGTTTTCGTGCTACTGTACCATAACATGTATATCCCGTTCAAATCTGCTTTTAATTTTCCAAATTTAATCCAGTTGGAAGTACATTCTCTATCCAAGGTCAAGAAGGATGTTTGAAGGGCTAGTTGCTTCATTAAAAACCTGTTGCATGCCTGTAGGTTTGTTGTTTTCATTAACATGTCAACTTAATATTTTGAGGTGGTGTGTCATCATAGCTTTAGACAACTGGCACTCTTGCCTCTTTTGACCTGGTAGTGGAGTGTTATGGTTGTTTTTCATTTGCCTTTTACTCATAAGACTGCAGTATATAATGGGAAAGCTTTTTAAATTATACATAAAATATATAAAACAACTGTACAGAATGCTGTATCCTACAATGCAGTGCGCTTGAATTGACCTTGACCAGTGTGATAAATTAAATAGAATTATTATTTTGCTCAATTATTTTATCAAACTGAAAAAATGATATATTTTTGACAAAATTGAATAAAATGAATATTGAAACTTAAATAAATAATACATAAATAAAGAAACACTATATGGCAACTTAATCTCTTGACAATTTAACTATTTTACGTTTTGGCAAAATATGTGGGTTTTGAATGAATTTGTACTCTCGAATGTTTTCGTACAATCTGTTTACGCCCCAGTGACTTGTATGTTTATTATGGAACCATTTATGGACCTGCTTACTTTTTTTTTCAAATAATCATAGATATATATATATATATATTTTTTTTTTTTTTTTTTTTTTTTCATTATTCACATTGTACATATTCATATGAAATTGCCACCAATTAAGGTATATATATTTATATTTACCAATTTATATATTTATTTATTTATTTATTACATAGGATCTTCTGTAATAAAGAGGAACAATTTATGGAAAGACATTCTTAGTTGTAAATGGTGTTAGCAAACAATATTTTATTACATTTGTCATTAGTAGCAGATGACTTAACTGAAAATATCTCTATTCCTTTATCAAACAAACAGCTGAACATCTGAAACCAAGGGTGTGTCCCAGTATTCTCTCTGTCCGATGCAGTGATGTCATGCTGTGTGTGTAATCCTGTGCTGTATGTCTGGTGGAGGTCAGTCTGTGGTGTAGTAACTCTAGTGTACTGCTGTGCCGCATACTGCACAATGCTTTCTATTCTCTGCCAAAATAGAGGACAGTCTAATGGTGGACTTGTCCTCTCCTCTCTCCCTTTTGTCCCTCAATTCTTGGTTAAAAAGGCCCTTTGTGTCCAGTTGAGATCACATGTCACAATATTTGAACAGCTGCAGTGTGTGTTAGTGTGTGTGATTGTACAGTAATACTGCATGTACGACTGTGTGATGTACAAATTTAACCCCACATTTCTCATTTGGTTTGCTTTTTTCAGGCATAACCGTTGTGATCGGGTCTCTTGCAGTTCAAGTTTTGTTTTTGTTTTTAAATGCGTCTCAGACCTTTAAGAGCAAAAAAGTGTTCTGTGTGACAAAACTAAAGTCAGGAATAGTTCACACAAAAATGCTCTCATCATTTACTCACCCCTGTGTTAATCCAAGTCCATATAACTTTTTTTTTCCTTCATAGCCGCTCTTTTCCATGAAAAAGAATGACGGCAGTGGCTGTCAACCTAAAATGATGAAAAGCACCATAAAAGTTGTCCATATGTCTCTATTCTTATGTAGAATGTTTAAACAGAAAGCAGTGTTTTTGAAAGTCTTCTGGAACCATTTGATAGCTTTGAGTGAGAACAGGATTGATGTTTAAATCATTATATATGGCTTTATACTGTATATTATGGCTTAAAGCTGCAGTTTTGGGGGTTCAAAATGATCCAAAATACATATTTGAGAAAAACATAACATTTTAACTCCAGTGGTACTGGTGGATTTCCGTGGGAGATTCGAGCATGTCTTCGCGTCATTAGGTCACATCTGTACACATAAAGAATGAATGAGTCTCGGCTAGTTAGCTATATGGCGTGTGTGGATGTTGGAGGTGGAGATTTATAGCCTTTTCTCACAGCACTTGATATATTTAAACATCAATTTGATGGCTGATAGAGAAAGGTTCGAATGACAATCACCAGTGACAACAGATTCACCCGCTGTAAAATTCAAAAGACTTCGTTCAGACTTTGGAGTGGCTAGGAAAAAAAGAGACTGAAACCGGACCCAAGGATACATATCGAAAGGACATTACATGTAGTCACGCTATGCTGACGTTGTGAACATTAACAATTTGAGAACAAATTTGCACAGTTTTGCGTGATATGATAACTTATAAACGATTGTTAGACTTAATCAGTGTGATTTACTGCAATGTCAGAACCAGAACAAAGTTGGATGTTTCTTACTAGTTCTGATGACGTTTTCCGGTGAAAATTCTTATGTTGGTCATACTTCCAAAAAGAATAGTCTGTGATTCTGAATGCCAGAATCCACACCAGCGTGGTGACGGATGGCCTAACACTCTCCTCAAACATTGTGTTCATCCACGCTGTGCCGTGTCGAGGTTGTTGAAGTACAACTCACCTAAAGTTGATAATTTGGCGAGTGACTGCAATTGCAGATTTTGAACAGAGATGGCAACAAAGAAGAAAAACGTCGGACTACAGCTTTAAAGGTTTAAAATATTGCATGTATTTGTATGGATTACTTGGTAATTTACAATAAGGTTCGTCAGTTAACATTAACATGAACTAATTAACAAACAATCAACAGCTGGATTTTTATTAACTATAACAAAGATTAACAAATACAGTAACATTACTCATGGTTAGTTCATGTAAATTGAATAATGAATCTTATTGTAAAGTGTTACTGATTACATTTTGCTACTTTCATCAATTTATTTATTTATTTAATCTTGGACCTCCTCCTGCCTATTGCCTAATCGGTAACGCTTCCTTTTACAGTACAGTACTTACAGTGTACTTACAGTGTACTTACCTAGAAAGTACGTGGCTAATATAAGGTAAGTACATGGTTTAGGGGTAGGTTCAGGGTTAGTACTAGTTATTACCCAGTAATTGTATTTACTAAAATAAGTACATAGTATTTACATGGGTAACTGGACTGCAAAAGGAAGCGTTACCGCCTAATCTCACTTTGTAGTCCATGGTTAGAAGAAAGAAATATCACTGGCACTACTTATAAAGTGTTTCTTAGCTGTCCAAACTCTTCTGCTTTTGTTGCAGTTGACTTATCTGTCATGGAGGCTTGAGATCATTTTAAGCACAACATATTTACAATATGACATCAGTCAGCTGAGAGCAGGAAAAGAGGGCTCACCCAAATGTTGCAATGCACTCCAGTTTTATTCATCAAAACTTAGAATTATACTATATTATATAGTATGTGTGTGTGTGTGTGTGTGTGTGTATCTATATATATACAGTATATACAGTATATATATATATATATATATATATATATGTGTGTGTGTGTGTGTGTGTATATGTGTGTATATATATATATATATATATATGTGTGTATACACACATATATATATATATATATTTGTGTGCGTGTATGTGTATATATGTGTGTGTGTGTGTGTGTGTGTGTATATATATATATTATTTTGAATACTTGGTTATGATTGGTTGACGAATGTTCTAAGCTATGGTTAAGCTAATGTGCATAATGATTTGTTATGCATAAGCAAATGATTTCAGTTATTTCAAAGGTCTTTACAGCTTATAACAACAAAATACCCAAAACTCACAAAGACACTGCAAGCAAATAGATATAATATAAATTAGGGGGGGAAAAAAACAACAAATTGTGTTTTTTGCCACAAAATTACGTTTTATTATGTATGGACAGCTCATACTGTTTTCTCCCGTTTTCTCTGTCACTCAAACACATACTCTTCCACAGTAGCATGTTTTTGTCAGATAAAATAGTTAAACTTAAAGGTCCTTGTACACAAGACATTTCTCACTAGCTATGTAATAACGGCTCTGTTTTTGAAGCAGATAAACTTACAATTTCGCTATAGAGAAGCTGCTGCCGAACACTGTTAAGAGATGATTTAAGTTTTAAATATGGATATTTTTTCTTACACAAACGCATAGTTTCAGAAAGCCTTTATTAACCCTCGGAGCCGTATGGAGCACTTTTATCATGGAGGGATGCACTTTGATGGACTTCAAAATGGCCATTCACTGTCAATAAATATGTAATTTGTAGTATACTTAGTATGAATTAAATTAATTTTAAATTAATTTTGGTTTATTTTTATTTTTTTTAGGGAAAGCTAGCTGAACTTATCCAGGGTCATTTTGTTACTGTTGATGTCTCTTTAAAATACTGCTTGTATTGAAATGGAGTGACAGCGATTGAGTGTGCTGCCGCACTTATATAAGATTGAATCAAGAGACAGAGGGGAATGTTGGCTACTGGGAGTGTGAATGAGAGGGTGAGAGAGGCTCAACTCATTCAACACTGAACTGAAGAGCAATTAAAATGCTGTGAATGATCAAATTAAGAACACATAGTCCTGAGAGGGCCATTCTTTATGTTATTTTAAATTGAATACAACATACTTTATCTGTGTTAGTGCTTATGCATAAAACACAACAGTGGCATATATATATAATTACATAAAACATTATTTCGGTTGGCCACACAGAACAACAAACCATTTAATTATATCATGTGTTGTGACAGACCATAATTTAAAGTGACATCAAAGTGTTATGAAACACATTTTGCATAGAAATAAAGCATTTTTGATTCTAAAATCTAAAATTTCTGATTACATAAAGGTTTTACTTATTGTATTACATTGCAAGGTGTCTATGAAATTAAAATAAAATAGAAAAATCAGAATATTATGTTTAAAAGTTTGCGGTTGGAAATTTATCTGAATGCTTTTGAAAGAAGTATGGATTACTTTTATGATGGATGGGTGCATTTTTGGGGAGCTTCAAAATATATTTATTGTTTTACCCCCCATTCTCTACCATTAGAATGCTTGGAAGTGCCAGGATATTTTTAAATATATTCGATTGTGTTTTGTCTGAGAGAAAAGAGCTACACACCTAGGATGGCTTGGGGGTTTGGCTTGGCATATTTTATATTTTTAGGTGAACTATCCCTTATTTACTGGAATTATCCCTAAGTTACTGGCTGATGACTTGATTGACTTTAAATCCTTGTGAGTCCAGCTTTTTTCACTGAACTGCAACCATGATGCAACTGTCTTTTAATCAATTCCTGTCCAGTCCTTAAAGACTGACTCACCCTGATCAATACTAATCATTCATGTCTTACAGAGCGGGATGTCTGAATGTGGTCCTGGTGAAATGGCTCATTTGTTGTTACAATAAACATGACAGATGGACTCAGAGACGTTCAGATTCATTGCTACTTTACTCTCTGACTGTGATGTAGGGCAACCACTTATAAATAATGACGTTTTGACCCATGCATGGCTCTGTTAGGGATTGCGTTCCACCCCTGGGAACCTCTAGAACATGTTAAAATTTCCTCTAGAATATTATAGGAACTGCTCTGCCCTAGAAAAAAATGTGGTTAAATGAATTATCAGCTTGAGGGCATTATATTGTGTCTAAGGAGAGAGAGCATTACATTTCTTTGGCTGGCCCCCAAACCTTTGCTGTGTTACACATATTCATTTTCAAGGAACTCTGGCAGTGTTCAGGAAGACATATCCTGATATATCCAGATAAATCCAGTATGCAGTAATCCACGATCAGTCCCAAAGAAAGACCACAAGAAGGACAGAAGATGAGCGGTCTGTACTTTTCTGGTCCTGATTAGGAGATATCTGCTCAGGTTCTTTGCTGGATTTAGGAGGAAATTAAATTTTCATGTTGTTGGTTCACTCAGATTTGTGCTGCTTATAAAAAACCTGTTGGATCTTTTGACATGGTTACATGTGATATGCACACTAAATCTATTGCTTTGATTTTCATCCTATAGCTACTCATTTAATTTGTTCCTCTGACACTGATCTCTGTCACTTTTTTTGTCAGTCAATCCCCTCAACCTTTTCTTTAAGTACCCCTGAGATTATAAAATAGTAATTTAACAACACATTTGCATGTTTACAGGTCTCGAGTGTTGGTTAATGGTCACATGACTTGCATTTTAATATATATATATATATATATATATATATATATATACATACACATATATATATTATTTATATATATATATATATATTTTTTTTTTTTTGAAAATTGATGCTAGATATTACTAGAACAAACACTTTTTTCCTGAGACATTTTTGAAAATGATTTTTAACCAATTGGTCTTTAAATAATTACGAAGTTCACACAGTCTTAGCAGACTAACAACCAGTGTACTAGTTCATAATATAAACATACAAATACGGTCCAAAATGTTTGCTTGAAACGTACATTAGTGGCTATAAGTGATGTGCAGACTAGGATATCTGTTTTTAATCACCCTACAAGTTTTATTTTGAAGGTTAAAAAATGCATGGAGAAAAAAAAGCACACAGGAAAAAGCACATTGACTTATTAATATTGATCACTTAATAATATTTTGTTGGTTCATGTTTTTGCATGTGTTCATAATGTCTTTGTGACAGCCTGCCCATCTGGCATATTTTATATAGTTATCACAAATGCAATTTGAACTTTTAGCCACTACTGTATGTTTGTGCTGCATTCCTTTGCTTTTAAGTAAATGACAGTTGTTTTGATATTTTGTCTTTTAATGCAAATACATTTATACCTTTTTTTAAATTATTGCAAATTAACAAAAACGGTAACATACCAGGTAAGAAATCAGTGAGACACATCTAAAATACAGAATGAGGAAAGGGGAAAAAACACACACACACACACACACACACACAGAGAGAGAGAGAGAGAACAGAAAAATACAAAATAGCCCCACACAGTCATCGACAAAGTGGTGTATGTACGCACACGAGATCCTTTCTCTGACGCAATTGGGTAGTATCTGAATAGTTGTAGGGGATATGAAGGTGACTTTCACAAACACAAAAATATGAGTATTAGTGGTGTTAATATCAATGATGGTATTTAATGATAATATTCATGACAACAATAGTAACATAGGCTCTAGCAATCTACATTTATACATTTTTAAAGACCGAAAGAAGTTTCGCCCTACTTTTTTTTTTTCAAGTTACAGAATACGTTTCAATCAGATATAGCTATGTCACAATAGGGGTGAAAAGACTATCGCAACCTTCTATTTCATGCCGACTTTAATTGTGGCTGGAGTGTTCGAATAGATGTTAGTACAGTAGATCTCACTGTCTCTCTCGAAGAGTATAACAGCTGATGCCTGATAGGGTTCAGCTTTCTGCTCTATTAGTTTGATGTATCCAGCCCCACCCATTGGTCAATAAAAAGCTTCGTAAATGGGACCCGTGATAATGAGTGCAGTGACTTTAACATGCACCATCATGAGTCATGGACTATTAAGCACAATGCAGAGAGCCTTGAGTGTGAACAGCCGGCAAAGAAAGGCACTTATACGCACACACACTCAGACCAAATTGCACTGTTTCCTTGCATTGCAGTATAAGTATGCTCTAAATCAGGGCAAGTGCAAGGTCATCTCAAATGTGATCTTATAATGCAGCAGATTTAGTCTAATGAAGAGTGATGCAAGGTGTGGAGGACAGAGAGAGTTAAGACAGAGGTCATTGCAACACACATTGCAGGTTTTGTTCAGGTTATATATAGTAATTGGAGCTTGATAGGGCAAGCATCACAAATAAATGCTTTTAATGTGCGCAGGTTTGAATGGGCGCTTGGCAAATGTTTATGTGCTATTTCACGGGTCTGCTGTTCATCAGTATAATTTTATTGTAATATATAATAAATATAATATTTATTTATTTATATGCATTTTCTTCGTTTAAAAGTGACTTTAATCATTTTAATGCTAATGCTAAATGATATCCAATAAAATGAGTTCAGATGAATATATTTCTGGTGATCCTTCAGAATGGTTATCCTGATTTTGTGTTCAAGAAATATTTGTTATTATTAATATATATATATACATATATACATACACACACATATATATGTATATATATATATATATATATATATATATTGTATTTTTTTATTTATTTTTTTTAAATAAAAAAAATAAATTAATAAATTAAAAAAAATTATATATATATTAATATTTATATATAATATATATATATAATATATATATATATATATATATATATATACTGTATATATATACTGTATATATATATATATTATTTAAAACATGTGAACAGCTCCGGGGTAGAACGTCACTGGTTGGCATCTTGTAATAATTCTTATCTTGTGAACAAAGCATGAGCTCATTGTTTTGGTATGTAGCCGGGTCCACGACGCGCGTACACTTTGTCCCGTTGATGGTCTGTTCACGCGCTTTAACCTCACTGATGAGCAAATCCGTTTCCTCTAGAGAAGCATTCAGTTTTTTTTGCTTGCAAATTCTGCAATGTAAATAGCGATTCTGCCATGGCACGAGCGCAACTGGCTTTTAAAGGGAATTGGAGATGAGACTCTGGTTGGTTTCTTGCACGTAACGAATCAGTTTGTCTAAAATGTTATTAAAGGTTATAAACAGGGTCTTTACTGCATGGGCTTTGTTAATTTTTTGGCTAACACTGGATTAAAAACAATAATCTGGAAGCAGTCACATTTAAATGCATTGTTTTCTTAACCTTATGCCCATTGCTGTCTGCCAGAGAGAAATAGAACCCTTATGGTGTTGACAGGTACTGTATTTTTATTTTTTTTAGGCTGAGAAAAACCCTGCCAGAGTTATGGGAGAGAAGTCAATACATAATGCATGAAACAGGAGACACTGGTTTGGACATCCTCTCTGATTCTGTTGGACAGCAGTTCATGGGAACAGAAAGACAGAAGGACATCAGTGTTGGTTCCATCATTAATGGTGGAAAACACACACACAGTTTTTTCACATAGTTAAACAACTGAAAGCATATCAACATTTTTATTTATTTATTTGATTGTTTATTTGTTTGGTCATGAAAGCTATGGAACTGCATCCTTTCTTGACTGGTTACTGATTAAGACGGTTGTTAATCTGGTTTGGGTGGTGCTAGGTGGGATATTGTAGGTTAGAGGTAAAACAGGCTGTGTTTTATGAAGAGTGAAATTTACAGCTATGTTGGAATGTTAATTATTTTAACCACACGCGATAAGTTAATGGCCTCATTTACTTCCATCAAATCACATTTAACAGCCATTGGTTCCATGTACCTGCATGCCAAGCACGCACTATTTAATGAGGTTAAACATGTGAACACAAACTAGTTTGACTTCAGCAGCTTTATATTTAAAGGTCCCCTGAAATTGGGTTATTTTGTTATTTTATAATGTTTCCTGGGTTGCCCATATAATATTAGTATTTTTTTTATATTAAAAATAGTCATTTAGAACTAAAAGTTGTTTTTCCTAGAGTGATTTGAACGCTCTGTTTGAAGGGGCGTGTCTGCTGTGGGATTCAGTGGAACCGGCCACTGCTGTGATTGGCTGGCATGCTTGCATATGTAATTGTTACATGTGAAACTCTCTCGAATACTTTTACTACAGCTATTATACATTTTTACTTACAGCTATTATACGTTTTTACTATTTCAGCTATCGAGATTAATGAATCGTGAGAAGTTTTTAAAGAATTTAGGTCTACAGTATATTCCCATCTCATAATATGGTGCCATGATAAGCATTGAGCAAGCAGAGGACAGTCTGTTGATCGCGAGAATGAAGGTTGTATCATTGCAATGCAGTTTCTGCACTCTCTCTAATGATTTCACCAATGCAAACACGATGATGTACATATAAGAGCGTCGTTGTGCAGTAATGTGCGTCATTGATTTCATAACGAGATGTCCAGATAAACTTGTGCTGTATGGAAAGATGTTCTTTGATCGCTTTCTGTATATAATTTGTTCACAATTTAAATAGGATTATTTTCATCCTACTAAAAGAAATTATGTGAAGTTGATATTTTAGTCACTGGCCTGAGTTACTGATGCATAAACAGTATTGAACGATTTTGAGAGGAAGACTACCCGTCTGAACTTGAACAATTAGGCTACACATCAGAAATGATATCTCTCGAGGAAAAACTCAAATCGTACTTCCAGCTCATTTTCTCACGGCGAACCAAATTCTCTGGCCGGGCAAAGCAGAGAAAGGGTTACCTGTCCTCCATATGACGTCATACGTACCAGCTCATTTTCTCACGGCGAACCAAATTCTCTGGCCGGGCAAAGCAGAGAAAGGGTTACCTGTCCTCCATATGACGTCATACGTAGGACATTCAAGATCAGCCCGTCGGAGCTTTCATTTTCTCAAAGGCAGAGAAAGATAGCCGAAGCTCATTTTACACCGATTTAAATTTCTAGCCACTTGGGGACCATATACAGGCTATGGGGATATAGTGTTAAAAAAGTGAAAATTTAATGTCAGGGGACCTTTAATGTATTACGGCTCGCTGAAATATTTATTCTGATTGACCCATTTTGGCAATATCAAATTTTTTTATATAATGACCAATAATTGACCCAAACAACAGTGATAGTTTATGTCTCTCTATCACGCTATGGGCTCTTCTTGCATTTTTATCACATTATTTAAAGTCAAATAAATCATACTTCGTCTCCATTTATGTTTCTATTTGGTAAGTAGTCAGGAAATAAGTCAATGTTGAACAAATAAACCCTGACAGGCCGGGTGATCTGGATTTCTCACTGTATTTGGAAAACAAAAAAACAGTCCCTCATACACTCTAAAAAATGCTGGGTTGTTTTAACCCAATTTTGGGTCAAATATGGACAAACCCGAAATGTTGGGTTAAAAATGTAATGTAAAAATTTAACCCAACGGCTGGGTTAGTCCATATTTGACCCAAAGTTGGGTTAAAACAACCCAGCATTTTTTAGAGTGTATCCTTACTGTTTCACAACTCTGGACTGATCAGAACCCACAATGGTCCCACTACAATATGAATACCATAGCCATATATTTTATGAGTTTGTGCAGTCAGAAAGCCACTTCCTAAACACTCAAGCTTTAAGTGTGAAGCGAACAGTTGTGTTATGTCTTTTCCCCCCTGTTTTTAGTGAGGCATTTAAATGACTTTAACAGCTCTACATTCTGACCACAGTTCATTTTTTTCTGCCTGTAAAAAGAACCACAAACCTGTGGCATCATATAATTGCAGCACTTTAACTTAATCTTCATGTCTTTTTTTAGCATTTTGTCCCATGTAAATTTTTTTCTTATCTTCACTCTTGTTATGGGTTGAAAAGTCTGTTCTAATATAAAGAGCTCATTCAGAAGGCCTATTGTAACAGGTAATTCTGCCCACAACTCTGACTTATCATTGTCTGATAAAAGAATAATCGCTGATTTATAGTTACAGGCCGGACAAATCATGATATCACAATTTGTCCTAAAAAGAATGGCCATTTCACCAGATAACTGCATGTCAATTGAGCAACAAGCTCATATACTAAGTCATTACTGTTCCCTGAAACAGTTATTCTTTTAGTTCCCATACTGCCATTCAGACTAAACAAACAGAGACCAGACTCAGACCTTCAATGTTGAATCTTGTATGACTCCATTAAAAAATATAAATAATGCTTCACTTAATTTGATGAGTTAAAGCAGTGTAAAAATATATTGGTCAAATAACTTTTTACAATGATTACTTTTTTACACTTGCTTTTTCTCAATTCATTATTCTAATTATTTTTTTTAAAGCTGTCATTATTCTCAAAAGTGATTTATCATTAATTTAGGGTTATTCTCAACATTAATTATTAATCTTAGTTTACATGTATGTAAACTGATGCACTATTCAGAATACTATTTAAATTGTTTAAAAAAATAATTATTCTGCTTTTTAATTGGTCAAAAGTTTAAAAAAAAGTCACTATATTGTAATCATTTTTTTATTTATTTGTATTTTATCATTCTTTAAAAAATTTATATTTATTAAAAATATACTACGGATTAACGATTCACAACAACAAACTATTTACAATAATTTAAATATTATGTGATTGTTTAAATAATTTTAATCATATTAAATAATATTATAACTATAAGTTAAAGAATGCAGAATTTTGTGTATCAGTAATGAAACTTTTAAGTTGTGCTTTTTTTAAAAAAAAAACAAACAAACAAACAATTGTATTAGGCCTAAAAACAGGCTTCAACAATACCTTGACAGTTTTGATTCACCCATACATAACCCAATCATACCACATATAAAAACACAGCTATGCAGCATATGAAGGTTACAGTATGCTGCTTTTCATAACTGTGCTGCCTACATTTGCACGCATCATATAGTATCTCACAAATCTCACACTCGACCGCTAGCGCAGTGAATAACACCGTTGCATCTGTCCAGTGTCTGTATAGTGACTTAAAATAACCCCTTGACAGGAGTGCCTGCTCATGGCCAGCGGGTCAAGCTGCCACACTTGGGAGGGTGCAGGAATGCCTGGCCGCCTTGTTGGTGTGTTATTTTTGTATCCTGGCTCCCTGCTGCTGGTACATTTTGTGCACGTAAGGCGTGTGCACACAGTAGAGACGTTCAAACTCAACCTCAGATCCACACCCACCTCCTCAAGACGCCCAATGTGTCTTCGCAGGGAGGATTTTCTTTGTAAACCAGTGATATTGCAGGGAGGAGGGGCCATCGCCTGCTTTTGCGCTCCCTCCTGGTCATGTGACACATTCCCCTTCCAGTAACCATGACAACCAGCACTGGTCCAGCCTGTATCTTGCTGTTGTGAGAAGGGGAGGAAGAGGGAAAGGAAAAGAGAGCAGATAAAGCTTAAGATAAACATACTCTTCCCAGCAGCTGAGAGATTTAAGTAAGTGTTATTGACTTGGCTTCTTTGCTTTGATTCAGTTGTATGCTGTAGAATAAATAAGAGCCATCCTTTCTGGCTGCTTTGTTGTGACTGATGACATCATTACATATTCATGTAGATATGAGATGCTGCAAGTGCTAGCGTGCGATGCTAATACAACAGGGCTCCAAATGCACACAATCACAGATATTAGAATCCCCATCTGGAATATTATGGGTGGATCCCTGCAGATTCGTTGTCATAACCTAGGATGGAGTCTCAGTGGGATGCGTGCTTCCCGGGCTCCAATTAGCTTTTCATAATGGCTCTTCGCCTGCAACGTTTTTTCAGTTGTGATGGAGGAATCGGGCCTTGTTTTCTCCCTTTAATTAGTAAATGTGCCGACTAGAAGCTCAATTCTGGGTCACCCCGTTTTGCTGTGGAACATCCATATGTGGAATGTCCTTGTGATGGAGGAGAGATACAGTGTTGTTATATTGCAGAGAGATCGGAACCTATATCAATTTATGCATGAATCAGACTATTAGAGTTTTGTAAGATCTGATTGATCATTTGAAAGAATTGTTGGTGAAGTACAGAAAAATCTAAAGAGAAAAGAGCAAGAGAGAGAGAGCTATAGCTAATGAAACTATATATTGTATTAACATGTAAGGTATATGTGTGATCAGTGCTTTAAGATTGCAACTTCAATTTGATCTTAAAATTACTTATTTGAATTTGTCCCAGATATTGACAGACAACCGGATATTACGGGTAACTGAATTTGAGAAAAGTTTTCTAACAATTTCTGCTAAATCTTGCTAACTGGTAACAACTTATATGGATACAAACACAAGGTCAAAGCACAAAAATGACTATTGAAATATCATTTAAATGGTCTGCTTTGTCTCTGATTGAATCATTCTATTGCAGTTTTTTCATATAACACTGTAAACAAAATATTAAGTAACCTGGTTGCCTTCAAATTTTAAGTTGATTGAACTAGAAAAAGTGAGTTAATACAATATGAAGGAGAATAATTTAATTCAATAATTTAAATAATTATTAAAGTTGATTTGACGAAATAAAAAATGTTGTGATAACAAATCTTGGAAATATATATATATATATATATATATATATTTTTTTTTTTTTTTTTTACAGTGAATTCATATTTTATATGTCCTCAGTAAATCACATTGCATCTGTATATATTGTAGCATCTGTTGGTCCATGGTTTCAATATAAATGACAGAGCCTTTGTTTATGGTTATGTTGGGCTTCTTTGTTTTCCAGGAACACAGGCTTTTCTTTCTCTCTGAACTGTAGATTAAGTCATTTCTTTGTGGAATCGGTGTGTTTAGATTCTCTTCTGTGAATTATTTTCTTTGTGCCGTAATACTAAACAGATGTAGACTGTCATCACATGAATTATATGTCTAGTCTGAGAAGTCTAGCTTTTAACTTGCTCGTATTTAGATTTTAGGATGAAAGCCCTTCGGTTTTCCTTCTATGTGCAATATTGACCTAATTAGTTAGTGCTGACAAAGTATTTGTAGTCATCCAGGTTTTGAGATTTGAACAAACCACTAACCCAATTTATTACATTTTGGAATGTAACTCGTCCCTGTTAATTTCTTGGTGATCAATGATTAATAACAAATAAATCAAAAATAGATTTAAACTGGAGAGATGAGAGACATATAAGTAAGCAATCACCCTAGCAATGACCTAGCAACCTAGTTTTGTATAAGCAAGCATCATTGGATATACAAAAATCTAACTTAGGATCTAACTTTTTAATGCCTGCACTTTATTGCATTTTAGAGTACCCCGAAACTGCGTTTAGGATTCTAGAGTATTTGCTGCTATCTTTCTAAACGACTTCACTCCTAAAGAATGTTCTTTTCACATTTTCTGGACAAGCACACAGTTAGCAGTGTGAACTCCGCTATCTTGCCAGGATCTGGGAGCACACTGTAAATCAATCTGGAAAAGGAGAAATGCTTAAATTTGAAGGGATACTTCAGGATTTAGCATTAAACTTTGTATTTAACCTGTAGTATTTTCGAATTACCATGCTTTCCACCCTCATATCCCCCTGAGACGTGAGATTTATGTATTTTTTTTGTCTGGAAATAATCCTCCAATGACGCAAAAATCATCATTTTGCATCATGGAAGGATTTTTTGCCAGAGACTAAAGACTACGGTCAGTAGGGGCCGTTCTGCATTTTTCAACCCGCCCAAAGAGGGTGGGATATCACTCACAGAATGTACACATAGTGTCAGCCATCTTTTTTTGGAAGCTAAGCTAGCAGGCTTTTGTTCTGTGGAGAAAGCTGAGTAGTAGGGGTTACCATCCTCTTTTCCCCAGACTTGTCAGGCCATCGATGTCCGGGATTCAGCTTTTGCTTTCTGCAGTCACATTGTTTACATGCACAGCTTTTGTTTCAATCTAAGGGAATTCATTCCGATTGGTGAATCTGAATGTAGTGTTTAAATGAACGCTACACAAGTGATCGGTTAATGTGTGTTTTAACATTGATAAGAAAATTCCCACTCTTCTGTGAGAGATACGAGACCGATGCGTCTCACGGGTGTCGCTCATCGGTAATCACGCCACTGGCCTCGCGCCGTTCTCCCCTCAGTCGTCCTTCTCGCCACAGTAAACATAATGAATGGCGACTGTAGAATGCAAAAGCTGAATCCCGGACATTTTGGGCGATCTTGAAACACATTTTCAGGCAGACTCATCATGGAGACTCGCTAGTAGCCTAGACTTGTTGTTTAACTACTGTGCTTTGTTACCGGTATAGGCGTGGCCTCCTAGGGCAGCGAAGCAAGTGCATTCTGGGAGTTGTTGTCTTTCAAAAATACATTTTCTGGCTTTTCTCAGTCTAGAAAACTCAAAATTCAAAAATAATTTCATATTTCTTCTAAATAAATGACCCATTTTAAATACACATTCATCTTTCCAGAGGTGAAGTATATTTAAGTGGGATTGTAAGTCTCTTCCAGTGGTAAATTTGAAGGTGAAGATTAAAGATTAAAGATTATGGAGATGTGAAATGGTTGTATTATACACAATACTGTTCAAAAGTTTTTGAAATAAGTATCTTATGCTCACCAAGGCTGCATTTATTAATCAAACATACAGTAAAAAACAATGAAAAATGATTACAATTTAAAATATTTTCTCCTGTTTTAATATTATATTAAAAGGTCTACAGTCACTTTTGATCAATTTAATGTATCCTTACTCTATATTCATTAATAAACAAAACATACTGACCACAAAGTTTTCAACAAATTATATAATTTATTTTAAAAGCCATAGCCTATATTACTTACTTATAGTAATTCTATTACTTTAATATAATTATTATATTACTTAAAAGCAATATTACTTTTTAAAAGCCATATATTACTATACAAAAGTAATAATCATTGTGTTAAATTGTGTGTGCATTGATCATTGATTATTTAATTATAATATCATATAACACACACACACACACACACACACACACACACACACACATATATATATATATATATATATGGAGATGGGTAAAGAAAGATGTCCACAACAGCTTGTTTTGATGGACGGCAGATTTAATGTGGCATAACACAGAAGGAGGCTAAAGCTGTGGTTGATACTCTTGCTCAACATAGAGAGATAAACTAAAACCATCTGCACTGGAATCTATGTACTTCATAAAAAACTTATATATATATATATAGCATATATATATATAGCATATATATATATATATATATATATATATATATATATATATAGTATATATATAGCATATAAGTATATATATATATATATATATATATATATATATATATATACTTATATATATAGCATATACAGTATATATATATATATATATATATATATATATATATATATATATATATAGCATACCCTTGGGAGAACTTTTGGCTCATATGCACGCTCTGTTACTGTTCTGGTAGATGTTACTGAATTTTATAGCACTGAATCCTGAATCCTACTCTGAATCTATCAAATCATAATAGCAGATGTAATTTAAAAAAGTTACGCATTTCACCTTTAAGGTTCTGCAATCACACTTTAAGTGGGTGTTCAGTGAGTGTTGCTGTGGAGCTGATGTATTATTCAACACTCAAAGACAGGAACAGTGCTTTCCATTTAAAGGTATACAATCATGTACCCACAAACACCTCAAACAGTTTGTACATCAACAGATAAGTGGATATTTTTACATTGCTATCTTGTGTTTGTCCCTTTGCATCATGTTCAAGAGCAATCAATGTTCTCCTCCATCACATAGAAAGGTTACATGACAGATTATATATATATATATATATATATATATATATGAAGAGTTCAGATGCAAAAGCCTCAAATGCCATTTGAAATTTTCTTCTAAAATGACAATTTTTATCGAGCTTGTATATTTAATTTCACTTAAATGACAATTAATAGGTAATATTCATTGCCATTTAAGTGAAATTACTGAACTTAAATATACAAGCTCGATAAAAATTATAATTTTAGAAGAAAATTTCAAATGGCACTTAGAGGCTTTTGCATCTGAACTCTTTATATATATATATATATATGTGTGTGTGTGTATATATAATAGATACCAATTGCTTATTTCAGTACAAAACATGTTCATATTAGTTTCAGTTTGCATCTTTGGAGCAATGATTTCCCAGCAGTCTTTCCTTGCCTTTTCTAAAATTATCTTTTTTTTTTTTTTTTTTTTTGTGGAAGAAAAACAAGTCATACAGTCTTCAGCAATGTTTATTTATTCAATTGTCTTTTTTAAAAGTTCCAGATCTTAACTTAATTGTTTTAAGTCTGTCAGAAAAATAAATACAACTTTTATAAGATGTCCTCGCCTTTTCTGGGCCTGTATTTGGTTGGTTTTAAAAAAAACCATACAGAATGATCAAGGAACCAATCTGCTTTTCCCCCCCACACTGGTTGGATGAAGGGATACTCAATTTTCTCAACCAGCTTGCATTTATAACTCTAAAAGACTGGGTAAAATCACAGAGGCTCATAGTGGTTTAGTGAACCCATAACCACTGCTGTTTAAATTGCCACATACAGTATACAACATTGTCTGCTCCCTGTCCAGACAGAGCTTTTTTTGCTGAATGACACATTTGCACTGTTTCACAGACAAGGTTTAAGCCTACTATAGTCCCAGACTAAACTGCATGTTTGATAAAAGCAACTTGCACTGGCATATCAGCCATTGTTTTTGCTCAAGATACACACCAGCAATGTTTTTTTTTTCTAAGGCACATTTAAAATAATTTGTTTTCAAGACTTTTTTCATACTTCATAAGTCAAACTTCAGCACTGAATTGAAGCTAGATTTGTATCTGTCAAGAAGAGATGCTTAAATGAGAACACTAGTGTACTATATGAAGGCCAAGCATATCTGCTGACTGTTGATTTTCTTGATCTCTTTAACTCAAAAGTTATGAGTGTAATTGATGTTATTGCTCCTGTGAACGTCAGGAAGAAGAGTGGACAAACAAAAAGCACCTTGAAACTCAACAGCTGTGCAAAACATGACGAGACAATGCAGAAAAGCAGAGCGCAGTGGCGAAAGACAAAACATGTAGTCCATTATAACATCTTCAGCATCCATGCTTTTCATATGGAAGTAGGCAAAGCTAGATAGACTTTCTTCTCATATATTATAAACAGCAACTTAAACAACACACACACTCTTTTTGCTACTGTAGAGAGACTGACAAACCCTCAAGCCAGATTCCCAGAGAAATGCTCTCAGACAGCAAGTGCAGTGAGTTTGCTTCTTTCTTCAGTGAGAAAATCAATAACATCAGAAAGGTGATCAGCACACCCTTGAGTTGCATCTTTTTTCAAAAGTGTGTTCAACTGTTTAGAAGCAGATCTCTTGGAAGTGGTAAATGCCTCACTTAGGAGTTTTCCAAACGCCCTGAAAACTGCAGTTGTTGTCAAGCCCCTCCTGAAAAAGAGCAATCTAAAGTGGCTATAGACTGATCTCAAATCTTCCTTTCGCAAGACCATTGAAAAAGTTGTCTTCAATCAGCCGAACACAAGCTTGAATGGATACTTTGACAATTTTCAATCTGGTTTCCGATCGCATCACAACACAGAGACAGCGCTCATAAAGATAATAAACGATATTCGCTTAAATACTAATACAGGCAAATTATCCGTGTTGGTACTACTCGACCTCAGTGCTGCATTTGACACTGTCGATCACAATACATCTTGACAGGCTGGAAAACTGGGTGGGATTTCTGGGATAGTCCTAAAATGGTTCAGGTCATACCTAGAAGGGAGAGGTTATTATGCGAAGTCTGAATGGACATCCATGACTTGAGTCCCTCAAGGCTCAATTATTGCGCCAATCCTGTTCAACCTGTATAGATATGCTCCCAATGAGCCAAATAATGAGAAAGAACCAAATTGCTAACCACAGCTGCAGACAACACAAAGCTCCACTTAGCCCTATTACCTAACAACTACAGCCCCATTGACTCCCTGTGCCAATGCATTGATGTAGTAAACAGTTGGATGTGCCAAAACTTTCTTCAGTTAAACAAAGACAAAATTGAAGTCATTGCATTTGGAAACAAAGATGAAGTTCTCAAGGTGAATGCATACTTGACGCTAGGGTCAAACAACTAAAAATCAAGTCAGGAATCTTGGTGTCTCTAGAGTCAGACCTTAGTTTCAGTAGTCATATCTAAATCAGCCTACTACCATCTGAAAAATATTGCAAGAATTAGACGCTTTGTTTCCAATCTGGACTTAGAGAAACTTGTGCATACTTTTATCACCAGTAGGGTTAGGGTTCGATTTAGCAGGTCTTCCCAAAAAGACCATTGCAGCTCATACAGAACGCTGCCAGGATTCTGAGCAGGACCAGAACATATGAAGGTATCACACCAGTCCTCATGTCTTTACACTGGCTCCCAGTTTCATTTAGGATTGATTTGAAAGTTTTATTACTGGTATATAAATCATTCAATGGCCTAGGACCTCAATATATTGCAAATAAGCTCACTGAGGATAAACCTAACAGATCACTCAAATCATTAGGATCACATCAGCTAGAAATACCAAGAGTTCACTCTAAGCATGGAGAGTTTGCTTGTAGCTATTATGCCAGCCGCAGCTGGAACCAGCTTCCAGAAGAGATCAGATGTGCTCCTACAGCATTCAAATCACATTCAAAAGATATCTGTTTAGCTGTGCCGGAGCTGGCCCGAGCCTTTTAGGGGCCTGAAGCAGAATTTGATTTGGGAGCCCCTCCCACGCGGAGTCACCTGACACAAATTTCACGCAATAATGATACATTATTAATTAATACAGTGAGCTTATGTAGGCTATAAATACAAAATAAATACTTAATAAAAAAATCGATAACCTACTTAAATATTTTTTTAACTTTACTAAAAAAATTGTAACTCTTTGAAACTTCTTAAAACAAACTGTCTCAAAACATATCAAATAAATTATGAAAAAAAAATGAAAGTGTGTATTAATAGTCACTTACTATACAGGCAATACTTGCACTTTTACAAAACAATTGTCTTAATGTGCTGTAATTAATGATTGGGAAGTATGGTGATACATATTAGTTCAAATGTACCACATTTACCTTAAAATAAATAAATAAATAAATAATAATGAACATCAATAATATGGCCATTAATTCAGAGATTATATTTTCTAATAGCATGCCATTTCTCTTTTAAATAACCCTTTTATCATTTCATCTTAATTTGTCGATGTCAATAACGACAGAAATAAAGAAATAGATGTGGTCTTAAAACACTGAACAGATTATAAAAATGAGGAGTCCCAAAACCTGTGAACGACCTTGCCTGGTGACGTCAAATTGAGGAAACCAATCAGATTAAACCTTGGCAGTGTACCGCCCATTGCTGCCAAAAGTAGGGGGAGTGGAGCCAAGTTGTGTTCTTTCTTAACCGCCGTGCGCTTCAGTGAAACACTGCGGAATAAATCCAACGTAAACGCAGTTATACTTTATTGCCTTGCGGACTATAATCATCTCTCACGTGCCTGTTTATTCGTTAGGAAAAAAATCCCGTAGGATCTGTTTCCTCCCCCCCTCTGCTCAATGGTGTGGGATCCTCCTTTTCTCTCGCATTAGCGCCTTTCTGGTGCTGCAGTATGAACGTATGAACGGACACAGCCAGGCGGACTGAACTAGTACCTGCGGCTTTCGGTTAAAAATGTTTTACGCTGGTGTGGGATTTTGGAAACGACTTCAAGGCGGACACGTGGAATAATAGTATGTCATCGTTTTGAAATTAGTTCTGGAGACGTGCACAGGCAAACGCGTGTCATTGTTGATTGTAAGGATCCATGAAATAAAGGTAAGCATCGACTGCGGTGATTGTTGTTTAGAAAGGAATACTAGTTTGCTGACTGTCTGGTGGTGGGAAGTCCGATTCTTCTCACCGAACCGGTTCTTTTGAACAGTTCGTTTCAAAGAACCGGTCCAAAAACCGATTGAATTGCCTTTATGTTATTATTCTTTTTTTAAACATGCCATAATTTATGTTTAATGTTTTTTTTTTAATCATGTGACCCAGTTCAGTTTGGTTCAGGTCATTCATTCATGGTTCAGCTCATAACAAAGTCATTTGCATGACACATGTAATTCATTTCTCTGTTCTCATAAATCCGTTCCCAATCCCAGAACATTTTATTTGCAACATTTCAGCGATTCTGCCTGGACCTGGTGTTAAAGTAACAATACATTTTGTCCCATCTGTCAAATCCTCGGTTCACTAACGTTACATATGCTCTCTAACGTTACAGTGTCAGATCAATTATCGGTTCATTGCGTAGCTATCAGAAATGTTTGAAAAGATCTATTCCTCTCTTCTCGGGGTCTTCGAATCAGTGAGTTGTTAACCTCTACGGCTCGGTCCAATTCAGTCCGATTCCTGAGCGAATCGTTCAGATCGTGTATGCATCAAATTCTCTACGGATATAAATAGTTAAATCTTTTGACACAGTGACCAACATTAGAATAAGATGAAAATCCTGTCGTCATGTATTATTTAGGCTAAGTTTTTCGTCGTGTAACGTTATTCCAGCGAACCAAACGTTTGTTTACATTTTATTATAACATGTAATAGTTCACCCTTAAATAAAAATGGTCCACTCATCTCCATGTTGTTGCAAACACATATTTGTTTATTTCTGGAAAGCTAAAATAGGTCTAGGCTGAATGACAGGCTGAGTCACCATTCCCATACATTGCTTCTTTTCCATACAGTGAAAGCGAATGGTGACTTGAGTCTGTCAAAATGCCTTACCTCTTTTGTGTTTCACAGCTTGAATTCACAGTATTAAATAACTCGTTAGTCAGTGTACTTGACATGTGGGACTAACTATTTAGATGTACAATAACTCATCTGTATGTTGATGTACAAAAACAACACACTTCTCATGTAAATGTGTTGTATTATCTTAATGAATTATGGATGTGCTTATTTAGACTGCTGCATTCCAATGCACGATTCCTCTGGTCTTTTAGGGAGAAATATGTATGGCCATACTGAACTAAACCCCTTAGTGAAGGTTACTGTTGCGTCATCACCTTTGCTTCTGATAATCTCATAATGCAGTGATGTTTGCCCATGACCACTCATAAGATAAATGTACAACTTGGCTTTGACTGAGACTCTTTAATCTGACCTCTGTCTTGCTGACCCATATTTCTATTTTGGGCAAAGGCCTTTTTTTCACCCTATGAATGACCTTGGTTATATGTGGGGCACTAATAGGACTGTCAAACGATTAATCGTGATTAATCTCATCCAAAATGAAAGTTTGTGCACTGTGTATAATTATTTAATACACACACATGCACGTATATTTAAGAAAAAAAGATTATTTATATATAAAGTATTTATATTTATATATAATATAAATTATATATAAATCTATATACAGTATATACATGAAAATATTTCTTATATACAAGCATGTGTGTGTATTTATATATATAAAACAATTACAGTGCACCCCCATATATTATGTAAATACAAACTTTTATTTTGGATGCGATTAATCATTTGACAGCCCTAGGCACTAATGTTTTTTTATTGATTTGATCCGGATGTCTGATGCATTGCATGATATGCATGCTGTTTACATGCAATTAGTAAAGGTTTATTATAGGCATGTTTAGTATTTCAACATAGATTTTCATATTTTAATGTTATGATAATGTTATTGAGAAGGTATAAAGATATTATGAATTCCTTTTGTACTTTAGATCGTCCTTGTTGCTTAGTTCATAGTCAGGTCAGTGCGAAACCAGAGAGACAAAGACTCTTTTGCTGACTCAGCTCAAACCCAGCTGATTATTTTGGCAAGTCTTAGATTAGATTAGATGTTTGACTTTCTAACAGCAACCAGCAGTGTGTGAGAGGCTGTTTTTTATTTTTATTTTTTTATTGGGAACCAGAAATGAAATGACTGTGTGGTAGATCTACTCAACTGTGAACGCTTAATCAAAAGTTAAGTAATGTTAACATTTACCTTTTTGGAGCTCCGGTGATGTGTTTAAGAGCTCTTCTTTCCGAATCCAAACTGGCAGACAGTAAAAGATCATGCTGTGGGCACTGAATTGGCCATAAAAGGAGATGTCTGCAACTTTTGGCAGTATTGTTTAGGTCTTGGTGCTGCAGGTATTTATTGCCATCATTTTTCTATTTTCAAATTCTGCACTGGCTTTGCCAGAGGTTGTAACGGAAATGTCACAGAAGTGGAATTAAAGTGATCAGTTTAATCATGTACACTTGTCAGTGAAGAGAGCAAGTAATTCTGTTCATTTCTGTTAATGTGTTAGATTTTAGTGTGTTATAACAATTTAAATTGATCATGAATTTATGTATGTAATGTATGAAGATTATTTTATTTAACATTGATTTATATAGCCTATCTTATATCATACATGGGACGAGGTGATGGCGCAGTGGATAAGACACATGCCTTTGCATTGGTGTGAGAGACCCGGATTCGAATCCACTGTGAGACACCAATGTGTCCCTGAGCAAGACACTTAACCCCTAGTTGCTCCAGTCCAGAGGCGTACGACCTCTGACATATATAGCAATTGTAAGTCGCTTTGGATAAAAGCATCAGCTAAATTAATAGTTAATAAAATATCTTTCCTAAAAAAAAAAAAATCATTCATTTGATCTTGAAACGTGCGCATATTATTTTATTTTCTCCTTTAAAAGATTCCCAATCTTTTTAAAGTTATGAATTTGCAATGGTTACAGATTTGTTTCAAAAAGTAGAATAATCACTAGACTGATCAAGGCTTAGGCTATCTTTCTTGCTTCTGAATTATTTATTTATTTTTTTTGTATTTGTGCTATCAGAGAGATAAGAATATCTTACTAGCTTGGTGCAAATTGCATCATTTGGCAGCAAATGCTTTTTATCGATATATGCACAATGCACTTTTTTTTAAAACTCATGTAAAATTTGATCACGTAGCGCATGGCCGGGTGTATTGTTGTAAAGTTTATATGAATGCAAGTAATGGCAAGATGTAAGGTTGTCTTTAGGTTGGCAGAGGACTCTTGGATCTCTAATGGAAAAAACAGCCGCTGCTCTCTCTGCAGGACGCTTTAATTTAATAAAACTAGTTTTAAATTAGGAGAACTTTGTTGCTCTTCCTCCAGCTTACTGCAACTGCGTCTGTTGATTTTTGAATATCTCTGGAATCTAATGAGTCACAAAAGAAAAGATGCCAGAGATGTTAGTCCGGTGTGTTTTTCAGTGACTGTTTAAGTTCAGTTTTAAATGGTTTGCTTTTATTATTTTGCAGGAATAATGGGAAACATGGCAGTTTGTTTTTTTGCTTTATGACATTATTGTGTTGTAATTATTGTAATGTTAGATATTCTAACCTAACATTTGTGTTCTCTTCAAAAGCTAGATAATAAAATAATGTAGTTCCAACTTCCTACTGAAATGTCTTTGTGATTTTATTAATGTGAAAAGGATGTTTGTTTAGGACTGAGGAATGTTCAATAATGTTTTTCAAAAGACCCCTGAACCAAAGAAGGTGATCAATCAGTGTCAAAAAAGTATTTTTGGCTTTTAAGGAACCTCTCTTTTTTATTTAACGTTTCCTAGTGTTACAATCAAGTGACCTGACAAGGGGGAGTGCTAAGGCCCGTTCACACCAAGCACGATAACTATAAAGATATAATTCTAAAATCGTTTTCCATATTTAAGAATAACAGAGTTCACACCACAGCTATAACAATAAAGATATGAGGAACGATATCGTTGGAATCACTTTCAGAATGATTTTTTTCCAGCTGTCCAACGATAAAACACTGACAACCAATCAGAATCCATTCTAATTTAAAGGTCTCGCGCATTTAAAATGGCATTGCAGAGAGAGAAGTTAATCGTCGAGGTAAAAAAAAAAATCCTCCACTGTTTGACAAGTCAAACCCCCTTTTCAAGGATTTGTTAAAAAAGATGGATACGGAAAGCAATCAGTCGTATCCTGTGAATAAACGATGAAGTATTCACAATGAGATATTATGCAGTTTAGCATAGTGTAACACATTACCTCAGGTAGGCTATCCAGCGCTAGTTGACAATGACAACATTGCTGAATGTTTCCCCTTTCACTTGGCCTTTTGTTTCCTTGAAAGGCTTACTGTTTGTCTTTAAAGGGATAGTTCACCCATTTAAATTGACATAATTTACTCTCTCATGTCGTTCAAACCCCATGGCTTTTACTTGCATGGTACACAGAAAGATTTATATAGCCCAGCTTGCTCTTTTCTACCCTGCTTTTGTGTTCCATCATGGAAGAAAGAAGATCATATGGGTTTGGAATGATATTAGGGTTTGAAAACAATAAGGTTCTGTTTTGGGTAAACTAACTTTTTAAAGCTGACTTCTGTTTTTAAAGTTCCCACAGACCTTGTTTAGCCCTTATCTTAACAAGCAGAAGAGGTGAGAAACTCTGACTGTGATCGGCCTATTTCCCTGCATGTATGTGTGTCTTACTCTGATAAGATGCTACAGTGCCAGGGTGCCGCCACGCTCTGCCCACGTTTTACTTCAAAGTGACTGGCAAAAGATTTTTCCTTCTTCTCACTGCCACCTCATCTACACCTCCTAAGCGACCGTCTCCACTCTCCACACAAGCTGTTTATTTGGAAGAGTCCAGAGAGACACAATGGTGATTTCCTTCAGGACCCAGTGATACAGTCATCGCTCTGTTGGTTTTGGCTGCAAGCGTTGGTTCCTTTGCCACTACTTTTGCTGGGGAACTCTCGTCTTGAGGAAATTATTTTGATTTGCTGGATTTGAGTCAGCAAGCATGTTATAGTTTTTGTATGTATAATGTTTTGTTTTTTTTCCCCGCCAAATTTAATATTGGCACCATAATTGATGTTGGATATCTAATTGTGTATGCTCCAGTCATTACCTGTTATTAGATTTAGAATCTTAATCTAAAGTTGTTGTTAGCTAAACACTGATGAGTTTCAGGTGATTTTAGTTTGTTTGTGTTTTAAATTTATTTTAAAAAAGTACTATAGTATTTTAATAGGTTAACTGGGACGGTCGTGCTGAATTAACCTATTTGACTGACATTATACAGTTGTGGAAATTCTCAAAATGACTGTTTTTCATAGTATCAGAGTTTTTTTTTTTACCAACATATTTTTATAATATGACCCCTTTTAAACTTAGGCTAAGTCTATTTGAGTTTTTATATCAGATTTGTGAAACATTCTTTTTATATATATTGAGTTTTATCATTGCGTGATTTAAGCATTCTTAATGAGTCATTTGAATGCAATAAATGAATTATTTAATATGGATGGACTTAAGTATCTTATCTCAGACAAGTAACTTGAAACGAACCTTCATCCTGTGGGTGATGTGTGAAACGTTCCTATGTGAGTCACTGTACTTTTCACCTTTGTTTTGTTTTCATAAGTGCTTTTGGGATGGTAGTAGTGAGCCAGTCTTCCTTTTAAGATCAGTTTCCAAGATTTTTGCCGTTGTCCTCTTGTTGACTCCGCAAAATAAGCTTTTTTTCCACCCATCACCTATAGTTTGTAAAATTGCTGTCGGATTATAATGTAATTCGGTATGTGTCTATTTTCCTTCTAATGCAAGTCCATTGAAGTGCTTAGCATCTGTCTGAGAGTTTTGGGTTACAGGCCTATTGAAGCCCATTTTGTATTCCATTCACACTTTGAGTCCACCCTTTTCCTCTGCTCGGTTGGTGTAAGCTGTTGACTTTAGGCCAGTTTTGCACTTTTTTTCCCCCTCCCTCCTTAAAATGTTTGATTTGAACCATGGAGGTTGGTCCTCAACCAGCACTTCAGGAGAAATCTGTCTTCTGTCCCTTGGCGTTGTTAAAAGGTGCGAGAGATCACATGTTGAAGTACCATTTATGATATGGAAAGGTTTCAAACTACAGAAGCTTGGCCAAAAAGAACATTTCTCAAAAGTTTGAGTCTGCAATCTGAATTTAGCTCTGTGGAATGAATACAAAAAAAAAAAAAAGTATTTTATCAGAGAATAGTACATTCCTTCCTATTTATAGCCAAATGTTCAATGAAATCAGCCAAATAATAAATAAAAAAACATGCAAATGGATGGGAGTGTGTAGAACTTCAATATCAGCATTTGAAATTATGTGGAGCTTTACACAACTTTCTGCCTGAATGTAGTTTGTTTGCAGAAGATGAGTTGTCAAACCAGTACGACAGTTTCTTCTCATGAACTCCCGCATTTGTTTAACACTTCGCTTGATTGTTAAATGTTAAGGTGTTAATCACAGGTATGTCATGATGCATTAATGTCATGTTGGAATCATAATAATTATTAGATTTAATTACAAGAGGAAACAACACTCAATACTGTTTAAATCCCTTTTAAACTATTTGTCTCTATGGCAGTGCAAACTGCCGTTTCAAATACGTATTTATTGGAAGCGACAGAAAAAAAAAATATTACTACAAAAATTAATCACTGATTCTCTTGCCCATTTTTTAATATGCACCTGGTTATACTGGCTATAAAAGTTTATCAAACATAAATATGTGGAGAATTTGCTTCCCATCTACTTTTTAAATGTTGATATTGTTTTAGATCTATCATTACATCATTGTGGTCAAGTGGGAGAAGTCAAAGTTTTTTTAATTTATAAGTTTGTAAAGTAATTGAATTCCCAGCAAAGGACCATAATTATTAATATTATTATTTTTTTGAATAGTGGTATTTAATTTAACGTAACCTAAATTGTAGTTTTTTTTTAATATATATATATATATATATATATTTATTTATTTATTTCAGAGAAATACCAATTTTAAATAAGTGGCCATCCCAGAAAAAAATGTTGCCTGTCAATGTTGCAATATCCGCGCTATCCTCGGTTTCCGTCGAGGGGGTAATCCATCAGCCTCGCGGGAGCCGCCATTGTAGCAGAACTTCACCTGCTGTTAGCATCCCACTTTGACAGTGAATAACTTATCTGAAGCGTCCAAAAACTTGTTCATTATTTATTTCTAAAGAAACACGACAATGTATAAAATGCTCCATTACTTTGTGATTCAGATTTGTCCTGGCACAGCTACTAGAAGATTTTTAGCTGTCAGATTGTCGTCATGCTCAGTTTGAGCCTGCGCAGTCGCTCAGACATCAGGCAGGAAGTGCAATAATCAGGCTTCAGTCTTCTCCGTTGAAGTCAGTGGGGTCGCTGTGTCCATTTATTTTACTGTCTATCTATGGTTTGCGTTTATAGTGCCATAGCCATGACGTAACCATGGCGACAGACGTGGACTGCGTAATTCGTAACTTTTAGCGGCACACTGTTCTTGTTTCTTGCAAACATAGACCTTGGCAAGACTTTGGGACAAACAAGCAGAACTAAAACGAGGATCAATATCAGCGTGGCGTTTTTGAGATTCCGAGAGCTCCACATCTGTGATTAACTTGGATTTGACAGAGCTTTACGACTCACACCTTGACAGCTTTATTAGACATGTGAGCATAAAACAAATCAATGTTATATAACCTTAGCTCAAAATGATGAAATGTTAGAATATGGGCAGTATGTTATTTTAATGTTGATCTAGCTTAACATTACTGCTAGTTTCGTATAGCAAATGAACTAACACGTAGTATAACATTATAACTTTCAACACACATTAAAATGTTGTTTAGTGTGATAGTGTAACGTTAGCCCAAGTGAGGCAGTGCTGCGTTACCTCACGTTTAATTTGTCTAATAAACTGACCTGTGTGACTCGCGTGTGATATCTGTCTCTTTAGCAATCGTGACCTGCTTCATAGCACTGTAATGTTAAAATGTTTGCACTCATCCATTAACATTATTAGATCCATCAGCTTGACAGAAAGTCCCATCATTCAACTCATCACTGCGTCATCAACCTACGCCTTTGTTATTGTTGGAAACCGCGTCCTCTTATGGTGAAAAAAAACAAACTACATATTGTGCCTTTAAGGAGACTAACTTCCTCACTTGTATGTTCACTGATTTAAAGGTGCTCTAAGCGATGTCACACGTTTTTTAGGCCCAAACATTTTTTGTCACATACAGCAAACATCTCCTCACTATCCGCTAGCTGCCTGTCCCCTAAACACGCAGACAACCCAGGCTCCACAAATGGCAACAAAAACAAACTGCGGCAACCCGCTCCACAAAACATAACAAACTGTTCCAGCCAATAACTGACAAGAAAGCCCTGGGGGTGGGGTTTGGGGGGTCTATGAGGAGGAGGGAGGGTCTATCTTGCCTCCATTTTCTTTGAAAATACAAGAAGTCACATCACCCGACATCGCTTAGAGCACCTTTAACTGTCAATCTCATAGGGTTGCAGCTGTATGCTGTCAATTATTAACGCATAAAGCCAAGGCTGTGGCAGGTCTGGGTCAGTGACGGTCCTGCCTCTTTGCTGTCTGGAGACTTGTTTACCCAGCGAGTAAGGGTTAACCCCACCCACAGCGCGTGGGATTAGATCAGCATGCCGTATTCACGGGATTACTGCCCTGTTGTCTGTTTCTGAGACCAGGAAACTGTGCGCTGTCACGTAGTAACTACAGCTTCTGTTTACTCTGTTCATCAGAGATGATATGTAAGATGACATATGATCGTTTCCTCAGCCATTTTCAGGCTGTGAAAGGTGTGTCTAGTGTAATTCACAATTCTAATGAAACCTAACAGTCAAAGTAAACATGTTTAATTGTTGCGTTTGAAATTGACATTGTTGTGGAAGCTTGTTTCTGCCACGGAATAAAAAAGTAAAAAAGGTAATTGCAACTTTTTTTTAAATCTCAATTCTGACCCTTTTTTCCCCCTCACAACTGGAAGTTTATATCTTACAATTATTTCTGAGTTTGCAGTGTTTTTTCTAACACCGAATAGTAAAATTGTGACTTTTTATACCACAATTTTGACTTTTTCTCTCAATTGCAACTAGTTTATAAACAAATATGAGTGCATTATGGAAATTACTTTCATTTTGGTGTCTGGATTTCACGAATGAGATTCTTTAGTTGAACAACACTGAAGAATCATACATTTCAAGTTTTACTATAGGGCATGTCATTGTACCTGGCTGAGCATGAGCAAACCTTCTATTGCTGTGATTGGCTTCTTTCTCATAACATCTAATTTTGGATATCATGCCTCTTTCCAAAAATGTACTAAAATAAGTAACTACTGCATCAGGAATTTTAGGTCTAAAAGCCTGATAATAACATGGATTGGAGAGCTGGGGGATATAATACTCACTGTTTCCTTTGCCTTGAAATGTAGCTATTGCATGATTTGTAGTTGTTGTGCAAAAGATGTGTGGCAAAAGATTATATATATATATATATATATATATATATATATATATAAATTGTTTGATGTAGGCCTACTTCTATATGGATCAGCTAAGAATCAGATGCTTCGTAAGCTAAAACTTAACGAAAATATTTTGTAGGACATGATTCAGGTAAGTTTTGTTAAATGAATCTTGGTGTTTTGATTATTGGTTAATTCTGTTTGCCAATGTCTGTTATCAACCACACACTTCTATGGATAACTATTCAAATATGAACATATCTAGATAAATGCAGGAAGCCAAATATTTAAATGAATGGGTAAGGCCACATAAGGTCATAAGTGATATTTGCGTGTCTTTGCTTCTTAAAAAAAGATATTAAAATTGAAGTACATTTGGAATTACATGATAAAGAGTCACGTATGTTTATTAATCATCAACTTTCACAATATCAATATATCTCGATTGCATAATACAATTTATTTTAAAGCAATAGAAATATAGTCCTTAGCAACAAATATCACATAAGAATCTAATTTACTTTAATGAAAAAAGGTGAAAACAAGTTTGTCTGGACAAGATACTGTAATTCAATGTAGACAGAGGAGATCATTCAGATGATTGTCTGAATTAGATGACAAATAAATGGGTCAAACATGTGCATATTTATTAAAAAAAAAACGGTCTATAAACTTTTTAAATTAGTTTTCAGAAATAAACTTGTTTATTTGCATACATAATATAGCATTTGTTTTCTTTGCACAGCATTTCTGTGGTGGCATATTTTCATAATGAAGTATGTGTCTCAGATAGAGTCTGTGTTTTGGAGCTTGCATTTAGACAGTTTGTAGGCTGTGTCTGTTAATCTTGGTGTGGAAAATGGTAAGCTATAGAAAGATTAAATCAAAGAAAACTATCATATTATCACTTATATATGTGTATATGTGTTGACTATGATCTGTGGTGAGCATATAGACTGTGATTTTTTTAAAGGAATAGTTCATCCAAACACGTAAATTCTGTCATGCTTTTTTTTTCTCTCTGTCAAACAAGCAGAATATCTTTCTTTTCCATACAATGCCAGTTCATAATGACCACGACTGTCAAATACACCATACATTTTTCCTTCAAAATGTAACTGTTTTTTATTTTCGTTCTTGGTGGATTCACTTCTCAAGCTCTGTATTGTTGATTTCTCATGCGTTTAATTTCATTGTGTGTTCATGCACCTCGCAAAATGTTTAATTTAATTGTTCTCTAGCTATTAAATTTGAGTTTGTCTGTGATTTAGTTACATTAGTCTATATATTTTATGTTTACTTGTTGGCATGAAAAACAGTCTTGTAGTTGAAACCGCCTCAACGCAGGAAGGGGTTAGTTCACCCATGAAATAAAAATTCTGTCTTTTCATCGACCTCATGTGTGTCATTCCAAACCTGTAAGACTTTCGTTTAAATTCAGAAGCCCAATGAAGATCTTTTTGATGAAATCTGAGCGTTTTCTGTCCCTCTATTGACAGTCTACGCAACTACTACTTTGGCTGTGTTTACACTTAGCATTAACATGGCATGTTTACAGTTGTTCAAATTAAGTAGCCTCTGTATCTGGATAACCGATCGGATTTCTGTTTCCTACATAATATTTAAATTAGGTCTTTGGCACACCAGATTAAGAGTATAGATGATACCAATACCAATTAATAATGTACCAATTGCTTTCACTGACTCACTTTAATTTCCTGTGCAATCTCCTGTCTTAAATCAAATTAAGTTGTTTTTTTTGGCATACTTCCAGAGTTGATCTTAAAAAAAAAAACTTGTTAATGTTAAACAAGTCACATCATCATCGATCATCTTGGCGTTATAGCGTACAATGACTATATTGACGGAAATGGGAGATTGATAAACATGCTGAAACAATAAAAACATTTAACATTTAAAACATTAAAAAAAAATCTGAATCTGATTATTTTTCTGCAAAGCAGCATGCAGCTCTTCATCAATATCTCATCTCATGGCTGACTGTGATTGTATGGGCGATCATACAATAACATTTCTAAATAAACTGTTTTTTTAATTAAAGATCAATGTTTATTGTAAGGTTCAAATAAGTTTAATTTCTTGTCTAAACTGTCTAGACATTCTTTTCTGACAGCCACACAGGGGAAACTGGGTGGGGATTACTGAGATCCGATCACAATGCATCCTCCTCGACTACCTCCGAACCTGGACACGCTGATCGGATAACATTCCGATCAGAAGCGCCTTTGCACTTCTCTTTTCAATATGTATGTGGACAACATCCGGATACAGGTCACATGTTAATGTCAAGTGTAAACCCTGCCTTTGACGCTTCAAAAAGTTCGTAAAGAGATCGTACAACTGATCCATATTAATTGAGCGGTTTAGTCCAAATTTTCTGAAGAGACACAACCGCTTTAT
This sequence comes from Pimephales promelas, assembly GCF_988280905.1. NCBI lineage: Eukaryota > Metazoa > Chordata > Actinopteri > Cypriniformes > Leuciscidae > Pimephales > Pimephales promelas. Next base: position 24,051,673 of record NC_142778.1, read on the forward strand.
ATGATGAACAGATTTAATTAAGGCTTTTATTCATCAATGCACACATCATGCTAAGTGGGAGTTCATTTGATGCCCGAGAACCAATGGGTTAATTCTCGTGTGTTACGCAGCACGTTTCAGCTTCTGCAATATAACCAATGTTTAGATTTCTTCTTGTGTTTGGTTGAGCTTCTGTTTGTTCGCTGATCAATGTTTTTATGGGAAATAAAATCCTAAATTCACAATCTGTTCATCATATAAAGCGATCGAGTCTCTTTAGGAATTTTGGACGAAACCCCTCAATTCAGATGGATTACAATTTCTTTATGAACTTTTTGTAGTATCTAAGTGGTAGATGTGTGGACTTTCACTGGAGAGACCGAACTCTCTCTGGTTTCATTAAAAATATTGTTTGTGTTCGAAGATGAATGGAAGTCTTACACGTAGGGATGCGCTGAAAGAGAAAAAAAGGCCGAAATTATGAGCTAAAAATATATGGCGTCCCACCCGGCCCCTCAGTGTTCAGCCTTCACTCTCGCACAGCATTTTTTTTTTTGGACTTTTGCGAGCTCTCTGCGCTTCCGAAAAAAAAGCCACTTAATATAAAGTGTGACCAAATTATTGAATTTAATTAAGTCTAATGTTAATACAATACAAAAAAATAAAATAAGATATTAATTAATTACTATTATTCATTTTTGGTACATCCACTTATGATTTGGAATGACATGAGGACAGAAAATAAATGACAGAATTTTCATTTTTGGGTGAACTAACCCATTAAGGATTCTGAGCACAGAGTTAATAAAACTATTATACATCACCGAGGTGTGGTGGAAAGTGTGCAGACAGTAATTATGGGTAATATTAACGCATGCATTTCTGTAACTCAATTTGAAAGGATCGCCTACTTTTTCATATCAGGAGACTCACTACAGTTGCCATTCTTTCGAAAGAAACAAAGAACCCAGCTAATTTCAGGTGGATACTGGCCTAGTTTGCCTCGCCCACATCAGTTTGCTTTGTTTACCTGCCCACATGCGGCTCTGTTGGCTTAGCTCCCCTCCTCCATTACAGCATGTGTATAATGATGTCATACCCCTTTGGTGATGTTACCATAGCGACAGCACTCCGTCTCACCTGATTGTCTGGAGGGAAAGACACAGTAGGAGGAGGAGACATCCCAGCTGTTTGATAGACGGCACAGTGGTGGAGCCTAATGTTTTATGCGACGTTAAAGGAAGCCCCTTCCCTCCCATGGGAGTTTTTAGATGAGGAAATTCACAGCCAAACAAAGAGACTTGAAGATAAATGTGCAGAGATTTTCTTTAAGAGGAATGAATATGAAATCTATTGTGAGTTGTCCTTCAGCACAAGGAGTTTGTTTATTAAAATCTAGAGATTTGAGCATTGTATGTCCTGCAGGCTAGTGGTCTTAAAATATATTTGATTTTACCCCTCACGGTCTGTCATGTGAAAGTGATTTTAGCTTTCATGTTTTTAAATGTTACACGTGATCTTATGATTTCCCTGGAACCAGCAGCAGCACAATTAAACATTGTGATTGTAAGGCGAGATATAGTGAACTTGATGTAATTCTCCTGAATGTAGATAGATAATGGTTATCTAAATTGTGTCTGTCGTAAAACATCTACTGCTTCATCATGACTAGTTTGTTCATATCAGCATAATCGCCAGACATCTGGCCATATTAAGATGATCAGAATTGGCCAATATCTGTTTCTGCTTTGCTGATTAGAGAAAAAAAAAAGTTTGACTTGAGGGACCGTACGGTGCAGATTTTTACTTTCCAGTCTTTTTTACTGAAAATTAAACAAGAGCATTTTATTCTTTATGTGTGTTTAAGTATACCAGACAGGTTACTGGAAAAATAATATAAATAAATGGTAAAATGCATGAAATGTACATTGATTTACCCATTTAGTCTAGATATTGGCGTCTTTTGTTGAAAAAATGTGTTAATGTAAGGATTTTCAACAAAAGATGCCAATGTCTAGGGTGTTTGTTTATATATATATATTTATAGACACACACATTTTATCATTTTCATTTTTTTTTTGATGACCATGGACATTTTGTATTTTTAAATGTGATTTCCATATGAAAGTCATGGATAGTAATAATCTTTAACAATGGAAAATAAATATTAAATTGTTTTCTTATACTGCGCTAAGAAATTGCTTTTTTGTGTGATTTGCTAGAAATTGTTGTCTGAAGTTAATACAGTCATCTGTGTATGAAGTCCATCATTTTTAAGCGAAAACTCTGACATGTCTACCATCCACATGTCCATACAGGAAGCATACTGGAAATATATGGGGTTCCGACAGGAAGAGAAGTGTGGAAAGAGCTTTTTGTACAGTCCATTCAGACATGTAATATGGTCTATTTTTAGCCCAGAGTGCGTCACAATCTCTCTCTATTAAATTAAAAAATGCATAATGCTAGCGTTTTATTTATTTTATTTTATTTTTTTAGAAGTCATACTGTGAGTCAACACATTTCTTTGGATTCCCTCTGTACAGTTACAGACGAGTGAAGATGGGTTTATATATTTATCTGATTGGTTATTCATTCAGTCGTCTTGCTGTTGTGTTGAATAGGTTTAGTCAGATTGCGGTTTGTTTCCGTATGCCTTTTGTCTCATCAGCGTTGGGCCGATGGACGAAAAAACCTTTATAAATTATCTTGATGTGTAACGTGAGATGGGCGCCGTGTTTGGGCCGCAGTTCAGAGATCCCCCCCCCCATGTCATACGAAGTTCAGTGTGTATTCATAGCAGCTAGGTTATATCATTAACACCACGGGCCAGTAAGCTGTGTCTGAAATGTAATATACCTATAGTGACAGGTCACACCATGGCAGAAATGTGGGCGTTTCCTGTGTGAAAGAGATACTGGATATAGACCTGTTCAATTATAGCAGGCCCTGTTTGGAAGTGTTCAGGCATGCTGGGAGTTAAAATTGTGTTATGCTGCAGCTTTAACGTGGTTATAGGTCCTTGCAGAGTTATGTAACCCGGCTCTTCACATCAACCCGTGAGTCAGTGTGACGAACAACAGAATTTACATTTGTGGGATTTGTTTTTTTTATGTTCTGGGGTTGTCAGCAAGTCGTAAATGTAAAACAAAGATTTTAGGTGAAATATTACAGTGTTTTCACGGTCATGTAAAACTTTGAAATTGGTAAATGAACCATTTTAAATGACATGGAAATGTCATGAAGTCATAAAAGTTCATGCAAATAAATGCATATTCTATTTCATTTTTGCAGTTGTGGTCAACAAAAATGTGTCATTAGTTTTGTGTTTATTTTACTTAAATTACTTTGTTAAATCTATTAGTATTAACAATGCTTCCACGTTAGGCTAGTGCCAAAAAAATAAATAAAAATAAAATAAAAATATGCAGCCTCTATTAAATAATCTCCATAGAATTAGACCCATGTTTCACAATACTTGTATGGTTGTAGTTACACGCACATGGTCATGCTTCCTTCCCGGCTTATGGCTAGTCCTGCTAGGAATTCCATAAAATCTCAGCGGACTACTTCATGATTTTAACTACTGTTGTTTTCAAATTCCTACACATCCTTGCCACTTGTATTTTTTAAATAATGGTTTCAGCTTCTTTTAAATCCATTCCAAAGAGTTCTGAAGGTTTTCCCTCCACCACCAACACAGAAAATGTGAATAAAGTATGCAGGTTCTGTTTGAGTGACCATGTGGTGTTTGTACACGTGTAGGCTAGCCTATATGTGAAACCAGCTTCTTTCCCATGCTCTTCAGGAGTCAGTCTCCTCACTTGTAACTACTTGAGGGCTTTAAACAGGTTAGTCAGTGTTTGTTAACCAAGCTTTGCCGCTGAGGGTTTCTGATATCATATACGTGCCGAGGTTCTCGGCTTTCAGGGGCCGACACTCGACAGAAGTAAAGCCGCATGAGGACAAAAAAAAAAAAAAATCTATATTTTGTATCATGAGGTTCAATTTCTGCTCACCTTCAAAAGACAAGGTTTTTTTCTTTCATTCAGCAATCTTTGTTAAATGAGCTGTACTTTGAACATCAATGTATTTCAGCATTGTATTTGTTTACATGACTGCTTCCGTGTAAAAAAGTGTGTCCGTTTGAAGCATTAGTGTCGTGTCAGAGGTTTATGGAGAGCGGAAACGGGTTACCAGATCCATCTGCCTCAGTATTCACACGCCTTTCCAATTTTCAAAGTCAATGCAACAGCCTGACGTGTAGTGAAAGAACGAAATACTTCATGACTTCAAATACTTCAAAACTGTGAAAGACTGAAATCCTGTGTGTGTGTGTGTGTGTGTGTGTGTATGGATGGATGGATGGATGGATGGATAGATAGATAGACATGGATGGATGGATGGATAGATAGACATGGATGGATGGATATAGATAGATAGATAGATAGATAGATAGATAGATAGATAGATAGATAGATAGATAGATAGATAGAATATATTTATTTAATGTCAAATTTTATTATAACACCTTACTTGTTGTTAGTAAATGACCTTTAAATATATTAAGCTAACACCGTGCAGGTACGGTTTTATTTTTAATTGCAAGTTTTTTGTATTACATTCAATTGTCAGATAAAATTTCACAATTTAAACATAAGGGACAATGTCATTACATCACGTCTCATGGCTTTGTGACACTGACACAGCGGTGTTGTGCTGACCGCTTGCACAGCAGTTTCAGAGCAGTGAGGTCAGGAGTGTGTTTTCACAGCAGACTAGAGCTGGAACCGAGTGAAAGGGCCCTCACACTAACCCTTCACCTACCTTCCCTTTCATCGTCTTTCTGTGAGGTGGAGATTTCCTTCATCCAGACCACACCTCAGCTGTCTGTGTGAGTCTGAGTTTGTTTAAATGGGACCGTGTGGAATGCATGTACATGTCCTTGGCCATGAGAAACTGCTAATTTGTGATATTTTAGATGTTCTATTTCAGTTAATGACAGCTAGCTGTGTGGTCACTTTCAGTTGCCCAATTGAAATACAGTCTGAATGTGATTCTTTAAATGGGTCTGGATTATGTATCTCAGTCTTTTTTTATTGCTCAGCATTCTTTTCTCTCCGTGTCTTTAGAGTATCTTGGAAAGTTTTACTTTAACATTGTGTCCACCCCTTATTCTTCTTTCAGAAAACGTTCCTGGACACTAGCACATTGCCGAAATCCCTGGTTATTGGCATTTCTAGGCCTGGTTTTCCTTTAAGTGCAAAATTAACTTTTGTTGGTTGCTTGCTTTACATGTCCGTCAGAATCAGGAGGTCTCCTCTCATCTGAAGAATGGCCTGTTCTTGACCAGAATAATCTTTAAAGAGGAACATACTCATAAAAATTTGGCTATGCAAGATTATTTGACAGCTGAGTAGGACATGGTGTCAGCAGTAGTTTTTTGCAGCAATGCGGTGTACTGTGTGTTTATTTATCATATATGGGGTGTCTTGTTCACAGTAGAATGCACAGACTTCCAAAAGGTCAGCATTTCCTGTTTGGGTTTCTTTGCGTTCATCAGACTTCCTCTGGTAACTGACTCTCAGATAAGGGCACGGGGGCATTTTCAGCTCTTTAATGCCAAGTCTTTATTAGAGCTGCTAGGTCCTTTAGGCTATGTGAAATTTTCCAGGCAAGGTTTTTGGCAGCCCACTCTGTTGGTGAAAGGTGTTAACATTTAAAACCTGTTTCATAGACTTGTTTTACATAGTATGTTTTACATAACTGCATTATACCTAGGCCCTATATAATATTCTTGCTCTGTAGAAACATAAAGTGTTATCTTAATGAGCTTACTTGTATAACTTAATCATCAAGCAGTTCTCCTTCTTTTGCAGAGAGGATAATTATCACTAAATGTCATTTAGCACTTATTCCGTTTAGATCAGTGAAACTAAAATTAGAGTTAGTCTAGATAGTTCTGTCCTCTGATATAGCTAACCACCTCATGTAGATCATAGTATACTAGTAATCTCTGTTTCTGTTACAATACAAGGAAGCTTCCATATCTTCCTTTCTCTTAAAGGAGAACTAAATGGACCTATGGTCTAATAAAACATTGGTACCTAGTCAACCGTTGTCTGAGATTTGTTTTCATGATAATCGAATGTAAAAATTGTTTAGCATATAACGCTAGTAATGGGGACATTTAATAAGTTAAAAGAAATCGCTAGTTTATACCACTAACAAGGCTCAAAATAGCCCCATACTTACATAGTAACATAATGAGGGTCCCTACATGCAAAACAAAGCATTAAGAACTCTGTAATTATACAGACTGTTTAATAAGAAGATACTTTATAAAGACTGTTCACTTCGTGTATACAGACAGAAGCCATCTTTGGAAAACAGTCTCGATAAATCGAACCACGATCAATCGTATGTTACTGTGTTAATGTGGGGCTATTTTGAGCCTTGTTAGTGGTATAAACTAGCGATTTCTTTTTACTTATTAAATGCCCCCATTACTAGCGTTATTATACGCTAAACAGTTTTTACAGATAAAACTCTTTACATTCGGTTATCATGAAAACAAATTTCAGAGAATGGTTGACTAGGTACCAATGTTTTATTAGACCAAAAGTTCATTTTGCTCCAGAGTTCTCCTTTAAATCCATGATGTGTTGTCTTGCACGATTATGCTAGGTTGAAGATGTCAAAATATAGTTGTTGTAGTTAGTAGAGGACTGCCTTTTGTTGACAGAAACATGATCTATTAAGGAGGCCTAGATGCAATCTGCAGATTTATTTCATTTCTGTACTCATTTTTAGGGAAAGTTTTCTGAAATTGTTTTAAAATGGTAAGCTGTTAAACCAAGTGATTCACTCAAATTCATAACATAAGACACAATCAAATTTATCCAAAATATTGACAATGAAAACGATTTTTACTTCTGCAAAGTTCTGTGCATTTCCTTGTGTGCCATAGCAATCTCCACATAAAATGTTTGACAAATCTTTTCTTCTTTCAGGGTAAAAATGGCCTATGGCGGTAGTTGAATCGAAAAAAGACAGACTCTGTGCGAGCTGGACGGGGCCTGTCCCATAATCCTTGCTTATCGGGTCAAGAGACCATGGGAGATGGAGGCGTCAATGCGGTGGGAGAAGGGGTGAATCAGTCCCATGTGCTCTTTGACCGCTTCGTCCAGGCCACCACCTTTAAAGGCACTCTCAAGGCTTTTCAAGAGCTTTGTGACTTCCTGGAACTCAAGCCCAATGAATACCGTGTGTTCTACCACAAACTCAAGTCCAAGCTCAACTACTGGAAAGCCAAAGCCCTCTGGGCCAAATTAGACAAGCGCGCCAGCCACAAAGAATACAAAAAAGGAAGGGCCTGTGCCAACGCCAAGGTATGAAAGTTTCCCTGGAGTGTTTTGGTTACTAGTTCTCAAACTTTCAATGTTCTAATTTGGTTAAAAATAGATTGAAATATATGTGGCTTGATGTTTTGGTTTTTATACTTTGTGGATTGTGTTTCTCAGTGTCTGATCATTGGAGCTGGACCATGTGGTTTACGTACAGCCATAGAGCTGGGCTTCCTTGGAGCCAAGGTGGTTTTGTTGGAGAAGAGGGATGCATTCTCCAGAAACAATGTGCTCCATCTTTGGCCTTACACCATTCAGGATCTGAGGGGTCTTGGAGCCAAGAAGTTCTATGGCAAGTTTTGTGCTGGAGCCATCGACCATATCAGTGAGTAGTATTTCAAACAAATTTTTCTTTTAGAGAGAAATTAACCTTTACAGTAAAGACATCCATTACAGCTGATCCCATTACAGCACATGTAGATTTAAATCTCTGAAGGACTTATTTAGTAAGATTAGCCTATGCCTGAAAAGGTTTGGGATTTTTATTTTTTTTTAATTTATTTTTGTAATTGAATTTTTGCACCTTGGAGACTCAAACCACCTTCGTAGGTGTTCAGGGACTCCTATCAAGTGTGGTGAAAATGCTAATGTGTGCTGATGCATCCTAGACGTTCAATAGCCGCCTCCTCATGGAATCATTGTGGGATGTGTTGGGGAAAACCTGCCAAAACAAAGGTTTTAAACTTTGCCAGCAAGATAAACAGTTTTGCCCAAGAAGAAAAAAACACTTGGATGTGTGTGTTGTTGGATTGACTGCCTTGCAGAAGGGATGCATCCAAATAGAGAAACTCCTCTAGAGTGTCTGGTCCACTTGTTGAGTCGGTTTTTGAATTGTCTTACTCCAGGTATTCGCCAATTGCAGCTGATGCTCTTGAAGGTGGCTCTTCTTCTTGGCATCGAGATCCACGTCAACGTGGAGTTCAAAGGCCTCATTGAGCCACCAGAAGACCAAGAGAATGAGAGTAAGATCACTTTCTTATGTCCTTTCCATGCTGAAATTTAGCTTTTCTGTTAATTTGTTTCCTTTTCCATATAAATACCGCTTGATCTAAAGAGCCTAGGCATATCCTGAATGGAAACAGATACCCATTTTCCACCAAAAAAAGAACTGGTTTGGAACTGGTGCTGGTTCAAAGTTGGTTCGGAGTTGGCTCAACTTTACCCCTTTTCCACCAAAAAAAGAACTCGTTCGGAACTGGTGCTGGTTCAAAGTTGGTTCGGAGTTGGTTCAACTTGCGAACCGCTTCAGAACCTATTTGTTTTTCCACTGACTAGAGCGCCCAGGGAACGACGTCGTTACGTCACTGTGTACGTCGCCATACGTCTTAGCTAGAAACGCTTGCAAATACAACATTACTTTCGGATTATCTCTTGGTATAACTCGTATACCAAGAAAGCTTTAAAAACAATTTAAATATGTACGTCTTTTAATCTTTTCGTTTGATATGTAATTTTTTCTGTGTGTCTTTTTTCTTTCCATTTATTTGTTCTATATTGTGACTTTTCTTATTTGCTTATAATGTCTTCAATAAAAAAAATACAAAAATAGAAACGCTTGCGTTAACTTCAAGCATAACAATTACAAAGGCGGACTCCATCGTGTTTCTGCAAATGTTTCTCTTGGCTTTGCGATCCTTTATTATGGTCAGAAAAGATGTTTAGAACACATCTAAACCCGCCCCAGATCCCCGATGTAAGCATGACGTGGTAAAAGAACGGTTCTAGTCCAGCGAAGAGTTGGTGCCGCTTTGGAACCAGTTCTCCTGGCCGAGAACCGGTTCTTTGGCTGTCGAAACACAAAGAACTGGTTCGCGCGCAGGCATCTGCTCCGAACCGGCTCTCAAAATGCTTTGGTGGAAAAGGGGCTAGAGTCTTTTGGAGAAAGGACTTGTCTGTCATCGCTGAACATGCTGTTGGTTTTTCAGGAATTGGCTGGAGAGCCGAGGTACACCCCCGGACACATCCAGTCAATGAGCTAGAGTTTGATGTCATAATTGGGGCTGATGGGAGGAGAAACACACTGTCAGGTGAGAATAGCACTTCATATAATTAGAAAATTGAGAATGTTCTCTAGATCTTTGGTTCTTGTCTTGACATGAAAAAAATAATTAGTGGTGTAGGCAAAGGGACTTGAACAATCCTCGGCGTGTAACTCGCCACACTTGGTTTATCCTGCGGGCATGAATGATGCATTTAAATCATTCTGCTTATTTAGGAGAAATGATCTAATACATTTAACAGTTGTAAAATCTGATATTAATAAAAGTGAATTCTTATAAATGTTTATCCTGTCTGTCCAGGGTTCAGGAGGAAGGAGTTCAGGGGCAAACTGGCTATCGCTATAACAGCAAACTTCATTAACCGCAACACAACTGCAGAGGCAAAGGTGGAAGAGATCAGTGGAGTTGCCTTCATCTTCAACCAGAAGTTCTTTCAGGACCTTAGAGAAGCCACAGGTAAATCAAGCACTCTTATTGAAGATATATCAGGGGTGTTTCCCCAAAGGAGGGAAGGGAGGCGATGCCTCAAAAAAATTAGATGAGAAAATAATAATTATCCATTTTACAAAAATAAAACGACACAAATTTTACAAAATGGGACATTGTGCTATGTTTGGATTTGATTGGTTATGATTGGATACAATTTGTTTGTGTGATGATTCCACCTCTTTTTTTGTGTGTGCGTTCGCAAATCAGTTGAATAAGTTGACTTTTAAAAAGAATAGCTGAACATCATTTAGTATAACATGGACATCATCAAATAACATATATTGTTTATATTGGTATAGCCTTTAGTTATTGTTTTAGATAAATGTAAATGTAATGTAATGCTTAACACTAACTTGATGAGATTTATGGTTGGTTTTAATACATAGAAAATGAATTACATTGTTAGGATTTATTTAAAAATACAAAATAAAATTGTCTTGCTTCTTTTTTTGTAATGTAATGTTTATTTAACCATGAAAAGGTGACACATAACACACATGAAAAACTAAGGACTTTGCTTCCTCATTTTAGAACATATATTCATCTCTTTTGTGGTACATTTATTGATGATCTGTCCGTGTGCTTTGTGTTGAGGGCAGTTTTTATTGCTGTTTTCTCAGTTGTATAATCAATGTCATCCCTCTCTCTCTTTCTCCCGTTGATTGAGGGAGTGGGCGCATTATCTGCTCCACAGATGGAACATAATTACATCAGCGAACGGATGCAAACAACTTCCTCTTTCTCTCTGTCCCCTTTTCCCCTGTTGACATGCTGTCTGTCACATCTCGACTTTAATCTCTCCCTCCCTCTTGCTCCCTCTCACTTATTTTGTCCTTTTCTCTGTTGGTTTGCCTCCACAGGAATTGACCTGGAAAACATTGTCTACTATAAAGATGACACGCACTACTTTGTAATGACTGCCAAAAAGCAGAGTCTGCTGGAGAAGGGCGTCATTCTACATGTGAGTGATCAAAGAGTTTGACTTTTGCCAGTTTTTATACTAATCTCCTCTCTTTTATTCTCACTTTTCCCTCACTCTTTATCTCAGTCTCTTCCTGTTTGCCTTTCTATGTGCCCTAGAAAAGTACTAGCACACCTTGACTCAAGGCACATGACTTGATGTATGTAGCACAAACATAAATTATCCAAACATAAAATCTTGGAATGGCTTAAGCTGGCTTTAGTTTTTGAAATAACCACTCGTTACAACCGAGGTATGCAGCAAAGCATTTGTGAAGCCACAACACGCACAACCTTGAGGCGGATGGGCTACAACAGCAGAAGATCCCACCGGGTACCACTCATCTCCACTACAAATAGGAAAAAGAGGCTACAATTTGCAAGAGCTCACCAAAATTGGACAGTTGAAGACTGGACATATGTTGCCTGGTCTGATGAGTCTAGATTTCTGTTGAGACATTCAGATCGAAGAGTCAGAATTAGGCGTAAACAGAATGAGAACATGGATCCATCATGCATTGTTACCACTGTGCAGGCTGGTGGTGGTGGTGTAATGGTGTGGAGGATGTTTTCTTGGCACACTTTCGGCCCCTTAATGCCAATCGGGCATCGTTTAAATGCCACGGCCTACCTGAGCATTGTTTCTGACCATGTCCATCCCTTTATGGCCATTTACCCATCGTCTGATGGCTACTTCCAGCAGGATAATGCACCATGTCACAAAGCTTGAATCATTTCTGATTGGTTTCTTAAACATGACATGAGTTCACTCACTGTGATAAAATGGGCCCCACAGTCACCAGATCTCAACCCAATAGAGCATCTTTGGGATGTGGTGGAATGGGTGTTTCGTGCCCTGGATGTGCATCCCACAAATCTCCATCAACTGCAAGATGCTATCCTATCAATATGGGCCAACATTTCTAAAGAATGCTTTCAGCACCTTGTTGAATCAATACCACGTAGAATTAAGACAGTTCTGAAGGCGAAAGGGGGTCAAACACAGTATTAATATGGTGTTCCTAATAATCCCTTAGGTGAAAGATTTTTTTAAAGCAATTACGTTTTATTCAGCAAGTACACATTCAATTTATCGAATGTGATGGTAAAGGCATTTATGTTACATAAGATTTCTGTTCCAAATAAATGCTCTCCTTTTGAACTTTTAGTTACACTTTATTTTAAGATGTCATTGTAACACTGTAATTATACATAGTAATTTTAAGTAATGTACTTACTATAGGGTTAGGATTAGGGTTTGGTTTAGAGTTAGTTGCATGTAAGAATGCAAAATATATATATTACTATAGTAACTACATGTAACATATTTAACAACGAGACCGTAAAATAAAGTGTTACCGAACTTTCTATTCATTAAAGGATCCTGAACACACAAAAGCAGCACAACTGTTCATCATTGGTAATAATAAGATTTTTTCTTAAGCACTAAATCAGCATATTAGAATGATTTCTGAAGGATCATGTGACACTGAAGAAAATTCAGCATTCCATCACAGGAATAAATTACATATTAAAATAAGATATATGAAAATAGAAACCAGTTATTTTAAATTGATATAAAAAAAATATTTAAAAAATCTCACTGACCCAAAAGTTTTGAATTTTAGTGTACGTATCCTGCTTAAGTTCTAGGTGTTTAATTATGTCTTCAGAAGGCTTTTGGGCATATGAGTGTAAATAATCATTACTTTGAGCGGACAGTCTGTTCCCATTTATTCACAATGAGCTCTTCTGCTCTGTTCCCTGTACTGCCAAGTTTGTTAAATCATTAACAAGGAACCTCAATCCCAGCCCTCTCTCTCACACTCATACATAAACTTTTGCACAATACGACCGATATAATGATGCACAGTAATGACACCAATTAATGTAGTTTGATAGGTTTCAAGAGAAGCATGCTTACTTTGCATTTTTCAGGATACATTACAGTATCCCACTGGGGAAAAAAAAACACTTTTATTGTATTTAATGTGTCAGGATTATGCCTAAACTGTAATGGTGCTCAAAATAAAGCCATTTTAAATGAGTGTCAGCGCTGAGAGTCCTCATCCGTTTTAAAAAGCCTGGCTGTTAGCAGAAACAAGTACTAGTCTCTCGTAGCAACATGAATCAAAGAGGAAAAGACCTCTCAAATATCCCATTACCACACCCACAGCCACTCATGACTGAATTATATGCCTTGCGGCACTCTACAGTTGCAGACAACTGAGCGATGTTTTGAAAAATCAAACCCACCTTATGACTCTTTCTTAATTACATTGTTCTCAGTGCTGAATATTGTTTGACTGTTTGGGTTTTCTTGTTTTATGGGGACTTTCCATAGACATAATGATTACTTTGAGCATCAAAAAACATCACTTAGTATGGATTTCAGAAATTTCAATCTTTGTGAGGACATTTTTTCCCCTTAATGTTGGGATTTCTTGAACCACACACACACAGAACACAAAACACCCTGGTCATAGTAATGTTTTTCTTTTTTATTTATTTATTTCCCCCCACACTGTTGTATAGGATTATGCTGACACAGAAATGCTGCTCTCCAGGGCCAATGTTGACCAGAAGGCTTTGCTCTCCTACGCTAGAGAGGCGGCAGATTTCTCTACCAATCAGCAGCTTCCCAAACTGGATTTTGCCATCAACCACTACGGCCAACCTGATGTCGCCATGTTTGATTTCACCTGCATGTATGCCTCTGAAAATGCAGCGCTTGTCCGCCAGCGCAACGGCCATAAGTTGCTAGTAGCCCTGGTGGGGGACAGCCTTCTAGAGGTGTGTAGAAAACCCACATGGTGGAGAGAAATAAGACTATTTTGAAAGGTAGTTTGTTATTTGTTAGAACCTACTTTAATAGAACCAGATGGTGTTGTTCCATGAAGTACCACAAAATTGGCTTTTGCTCTTCTCCAATCATGGCTTCCTTTGGCAAATTTCAACTTCTGAAAATACATTTTCTCACATAAATCTGTGAGACATTTTCTCATGTAGAATCTGTGGTAATGAAAGCATTACTGTAAAACAACACACAGTTAAACTATCTAGACTGCAGCTGTGAGGGTAATTTTTCCATTATATTCCAAACAGAAGGTGACTGATTTCTAATATGAATTTTACAGCCACTCATTTATCACACTTAGTGTAGGAGGAACAAGTTGACTGACGGAAATGTGGTGTTTTTTTTGTGTATAGCCATTTTGGCCAATGGGCACTGGAATAGCAAGAGGTTTCTTGGCAGGCATGGATGCAGCGTGGATGGTGCGTAGTTGGGCTAATGGAAACTCCCCCCTGGAGGTCCTGGCTGAACGGTAAGACAGATTTTATGTTCAGAACAGAAAGCAAGTGGTCTGCTCTGCTTACAGCATGCTGTACAGACAACCATATAAAACTCTCCTGTGGTGAAAATCAAGTTTGTAATGGTGTTGTATGTCTATGTGGTGTTTTAATATGCTTTTAGACAACCATGTGCAAATTCATCAGTAAACAACATCATTGATGAGTATTTTCTCTTCAAAACTGCAGTGTACCAAAGACATTCTCAAAAACATGGTTTCAAACCACCCCTGTTTTCTACATCACAAATATGTAACCAATCCGGTTAACGTGTGGGTGGGGCTTTTCCGCAGTGAGCACAAGAACACCTATAAGAAGGGACAGGAAAATTGTGTTTATAATGCAATATAGCTGGTATATGATGTATATTACAATGTTATTGATCTGAGATGATCAATGGGAACATGGTCTGTATAACGTAAGAAACACATTGTTAGCAGTTAGATAATATAGTCGAGCGCTCGAGCCAGAGGCTTATCTTTTCAATAACCGGTTAGTGTCCGATGTTGTAGAGAGTGATGCATAATGTATTACCATTTTGATACATCGACTTCTCAACGACCCTGTATGATTCACTCTTCTTCTTCTTCTGAATCATTTTCTGGTTCATACGTATAAGGCTGAATTTAACCAATATTTCCACTTGCAATTTTGTAGGGTTTACTACAGTAAAGTTAACTGAGTGGCTGAGGTAGTCTGATCAGGTGATATTGAGTGGAGGAGGGGATCAATTTGCATATTCATGGTTTCATGAGTTCATGAAGTTCTTTGGTTGTCACATGACCTCACTATTCAGTTTTATTCAGCAAATCACATTGCATTGTAATATTGGGAATATATGCTACTTTTGCATATTAATTCGATGTGTCAGAATTTAACTTTTGACAGTCTGTGCAAATAATGAGAAGCAGATAAAATTTACTGTTTATAGCTACATTCACTCTGCTTCACTCTGGAAATGAAAGGTCTAGGCCAATTTATTGCATTGTGAGAAATCATGTATTCATTATCATGTAATCTCGTGCAGTGTGCTGGGGTCCTCATTTGGCACTTTTTATATATTAAAAGTTAGGGCTGTAAATGGATTACAAAAAGTGGGGAACACAATTGCATAACATTTTTCCAGCCTGATAGGGAAAACATTGTGAAAATGTGACTGTGGTTAAAATTATGATTCCTCTGAAAGCAAGTCACATTTTACACCATTTCAGTGTACATACACAAATAGGGATGTTGAATATCATGAAAGCTTTTACTGCATACTATAAAAATAGTATGATTAGGGCTGCACGTTTTAAAGTTTTTCATTAACCGTTAACCGAGGCCCTTAGCGGCTAATACTCGGCTAAGCATAGTGTGCGCGCCGCAACCTCGAGATATAGAGTTAATTTTTAACACCTAACTGGTTGGACCCCATTTGAAACGAAATTAATTTATAGAAATAAAACGCAGTGGTAAGTACAGAGCAGTTATAGTAGGTGCGTTTCCATCACCCTTCAAACTGAAATTGCCAATTGAAAATATGCACATTGCAAACACGTCCATTTCGCAAAAACTCCACAATTCGAAAAAAGTATATTTCACAAAACTGCAATGCGACATTTTGTGTGTTTTGGGTTTGTGTCCGCAAATAATAATAATAATCATCATCATTATTGTAACATTTTATTAGGCTGCATATGAAGAAGACGCCTTTATCCAAAAAAGGAACAAAGCACAAATAAACACAATATTTTTTTGACGCATATCCAGTGTGTGCGCGGAGTGTGGAGCGCGCACTGATGGCTGCGAGACACCCATGAAAACACTTGCAGTTTCCTTTCAGTGGAAACAACTTAAAATACTCTTTCATTTCTGGTCATACAGAAAATAATAATACATTATTCGCAAATACGTTTATTTGCGTAAACTCACAATAACAAGAAAACGTTGTGCTTTTGCAAAATAAATGAAACAATCAGGCACGCTTCTTGATCTCTGTGAACGGTAGCGCGAGAACTGAAACAGCCACCGCATTCGAATTTGTTCGTTTATCCTTTGTAGACTAAAGCTTTAAATGTCCAATTTAAAACGAACAAATTCGAATCGAAAGCTAATATCTTCTGACTATGCAATTATGCAGCTAATTATGTATTTCTCTCTAAAGGTGCATCCGGAGATGGAGATGTTTTTAGCCAAAACTGATTTAGAAAACAATAGTTTATTAACAAACAATTAATGCCTCGTTATTTTTTCAGACACATTTATTATAGCCTATAAATCACCTATAAATCCCCTTTCTGTAGGCTGTGGTTACGGCTCTTCTCATTCAGCACTGCGGGGAAAATATCATTTCCAGGTTCTAATTTGGCCTCATAAAACCAGTAAAATCTATTTTTTTTTTTACATATTAATTTGTCAAATATTTTAAATGTTTAAAGGGGCAAAAAATCAAACAAATATCTGAAAATTCGTCTATATATATATATATATATATATATATATACTTTTGCACAGCATTTGGCTTACAGTTCAAATGAACATTTTGGTGTTCAACTATGCGTTTTAAAAAATACAACAACCATTTATTTTTCGTTTTGCAATTAGGCCTAAGGATTAAATAAGGGGAAACGAATGAACACAAAAGTACACTGACCGTTTGGACATAATACGAGGCAGAGTTCTTTTTTAAATTCATAAAATAAACAAGGAATGGCCTACTAGACAAAACCTCAAAGAAATGCCACAATCAAGACCTCGGAGCAGAAATGAGGGAAAAACACCCAGGAACTCTGTGTCTTTCCCTGCCATTAATGCTTGGATAACCCACCACGTCTCCTTCCATAGTGCGGTGGCTGTGATGTAGCTTACCAACGTCCGTTGCCATTATTTTTGGAATGACTAATCGCGAAAGGAAAAAAAAGATGTTTTAGTCACATCGTTAATGGAAACGCCGTCATTTCACAATATTTTTTTATCGACATTCAGAAAAAAAAAAATCGCAAAAGTTTTGTGCAAATATGTATTGATGCCACTTAACCGAGCAAAACGTTTTCACTCGGTTATGCAATTTTAAACGGTTAACCATGGACACCCCTAAGTATGATTAATATGATGTTATGACATACCAAAACACCCAGAGTGATATACTGCTGCTGCAGAGCACTTATAATTAGGTTGACAGGGATTGTGTCTTCAAACTGAGCAGTAAACAGCTCAAACCCTCACAGGCTGTCATTTACTGTTACTTTTCTCACTGCACTGTTATTTTGCTGCATACTGCAGGGTAAGTCACAGTGGTAAAGCACTTTTCTACTTGTATGCAATAAGCAGCATATTTGTGGGGAAGCGAAAGTGTTACGAGCGAGTTGCCTCTAGGGTCTATATGAAGAGTTAAGATGCAAAAGCCTCTAAGTGCCATTTGAAATTTTGTTCTAGAATGACCATTTTTATCAAGCTTGTGTATTTAAGTTCAGTAATTTCACTTAAATGACAATTAATAGGTAGTCTTCATTGCCATTTAAGTGAAATTACTGAACTTCAATATACAAGCTTGATAAAAATGATAGTTTTAGAAGAAAATTTCAAATGGCACTTAGAGGCTTTTGCATCTGAACTCTTCATATATCTTCAGACATCATCACTAATGGGACTAATGCCAAGATTAAGGGAATTTGGGTCTGATATCATGGTGTGTAGTAATCATGACCACTGCTCCCCTTGGGTTTCAGGGAAAGTATCTATCGGCTGCTTCCACAGACGACACCAGAGAATGTGAGTAAGAACTATAGCCACTACAGCGTTGACCCAGCTACACGGTACCCCAACATCAGCCTTCACCAAGTGAGACCCAATCAGGTGGGTTTTTGCACAGTTGACCCATCAGTCTAGTTTTAAACCAACATACTGTACTATTCGATATTTGTCCATTTTAAGATTGTCGCCATCATCCAAAGATCACATACATTGTCAGTTTAAAAAAATTGCTGACAGGTTTTGGCAATGGATAATAGAGCTGTTTAATATATTGGCAAATTTGGCATCATATTTATTTATTTATTTATTTATTTTGATTTGTGTCAGTTTGTAGTTGGATAAATATAATCGGTTTTGGATATTTATGGTGTCTTCACACTTCGTTTGGTCCGAGCCAAAAAAATAATCATTTAGTTCTGGTCCGATCAGCCTTTAGATTGGCATTTTTATCACAGAACAAAAAACGCATAGGGATTTGTGTTCACAACCCGATTGGTCGGCTTTGATGACGTATTGCCTGTTTTAAGACGGAACTTACCGAACATTCAAAACAATGCTGTGTGCTGGGATAAATGCACTCGTTGCATTTGTGTGTGCGTAGCCTGCATATTATGGTATTTTGAACAGCTGAGAATTCGTGAAGAGCTTATAAAATGTGTAAAGGAGTCAAAACACACACAATATGCATGAGGATTCTGTCCTTTGTAGGGTCTTGTCCTCATGTTTTTGGTTCATTCACTTGTCTTTGGTCTGTCGTGCGTTCATATTTCGGTCGCACCACACTAGAGTTCGTTTAGAAGAGGAACCGAGACCAATCTTTTCAATTTGGTGCACACCAGGGTTTGGATGGCAGCATTCACAAATGAACAATCGCACCAGGGTTCGTTTTAATTGAGCCAAACATGCCAAGTGTGAACACACCCTTTGTTTTGAATGAGCCTTTGTCCTCTTATTTCACATTTGCCACTCTTTTAAAGTTAATATTTAAAATGTGTATATGTTTATAATTTGTGTTAAATATATATTTTAATAATTAACACTTAAATATAATATTAAAAAAATCCCATAATAATGATTACATTATAAATTGACTTGTATTTACAATGATTGAGTTGTAGATTTATTTATTTGCCCATTTATCAGTTATTGGCTATAAAAACAAATGAAGGCTTATTTGCATTGGCCAGATCCCCCAAAATAACTTCTATTTTCAGATTATTTTACTGGCTTTTGAGTAGGGCTGCTTCTAACAATTTGATAATCGATTAATCTGTTGATGAAGATTTTAGAAAGATTTTTTAAAAAATATTTTTCCACATCCTGCACAATGCTTTTCTCTAAACAATGTGTAATATAGCCTATGATGACAAATATAGTGAATGTGTCTTATGTAGGGAAAAGGAAGTATAGTCGATTTAGTATAGTCTTTTTTCTGTGCATAAGCAAAAAGGATTACATTACATTCTAAACCTAAAATCAATTAATTGCTTATTATTTTAAAGCATACATTAAAATGACAGTTAAAAATAAGCAAAAATTAAAGCACAAAATGTTGACTTGTATAAGGAATGCATTCACTCGTCTGGACATAGTAATTATATTATATTAATGGGCTATTCTAACAAGTGCATTTACTGTTACTGATTACTGCTCTCATAAATGTTATTACATGTGTTAGATATAGAATTTTACACCTTACTTAATTTAAAAGAGAGTTTTTTGGGTTTTTTTTTTGCAGAATGTGTATTTTAGTGAGAATTATTATTCTCCTATTCTAATGCACTCCGTCTGTTTGATGCGTATGCGCCCACCCACTCTCGTTGATTAAACACTGAAGTTTAACTAGACACTTGTTGTCAAAATATTCTAAATGGAAAGGCTTGTGGGACTTTGATATTTACAGATAAGGAAGCAGCTTGCTCTGTGTCCTCTGCTGTTTTCCATATGTGTTTTGTTCAAAGAAATGTTATTTACTAGCGACTAATGGATAATCAAATTCGTTGTTGATTATTTTCATTATCACTAATAATTTATTTTTTCAGAAGTTGTTGCAGCCCTACTTTTGAGTAAATGTTGTGTTTACACTTTTTTAAATGTATATTTTGGCATTAAATCTGTCATCTGCCACCCTGCTTTCGAGGTATTGGCAAAAAAAAAAAAAAAAAAAAAAGGATATGATATAAATATGATATTGGATCGCTTAGATAATGGTGGCCCTCGTTAGAAAAAAACAAAACAAAAAAAACATGAGCACTAATACTATAATTGTCTGTAGGTACGGCATCTGTTGGACACCGGAGAAACCAGGGATTTGCGTGTTGACATGGAGAATGTGGTCAACTCTTCAACTCCTAAGCTCACAAGAAATGGTGGGTAGATTTAGTGTCACATAAATATTGCCCATCAGCTGTGGTTAAATTGTTTTTCCATACATTTATTTAGCCTTTTCACCCTTCATGATGGATGGTGTCAAAAGTAAATATGTATAACTTGATTTATTCTCCTCCTAGAAGTTCTGCTTGAGAAGCAATTGCAAGGTAATTTTGCGGGCGATCTGAATGCATGACATTCTACAGGCTTTTCAAAAAGCTTTGTGCAGTTTATTGTATAAAAAAAGAGTAACTCTGACATGGAATGGAAAGGTGTCTTTCGAGCGCTTCAGAAATAAACAATTATGCACTAACATATTTGTGGATATTCGCAAACTTAGAACTACTGCCAGTGTTGTCGATGTCTTGAATGTTTCATAACCACTCAAAAGGGAATGAAATGCACCGTGAGAGTTCTTCAGGCCCTGCTCTGGTTATGTGACTAACTCCGATCCGATTGGATGTCGGTCCCGTTTTTTAACATGCATATTCTTGCATCAGAGGCGTCTACTGACTTTGCTTTCTTTCCCTTCAGAGTCCATCGTTCGCTCCAGTAAGCTGCTGAACTGGTGTCAGAGGCAGACGGAGGGATACCGAGGTGTCAGTGTGTCTGATCTCACCACGTCCTGGAAGAGTGGCTTGGCGTTGTGTGCGCTCATCCACCGATACAGACCAGACCTCATGTAAGTGCAGTATGCCACAGGCTGATCCTAAAAAATGCCCTGTGTTATTATGGTTCTATATTTAGAGATGCAGGACTGGAGGACAAACACTGCAGCAGAGATATCCAGTTCATACAAAGAATAGCAAAACTTATTTTTGAGAGGATGTGCCCCCGCTGTGTGAGAAGACAGGAGATCAAGGCAAAGTTAAAAAGAAAAATGTTTGACATTTTTAGAAAGTTATGAGGATTTGTTGTATGTTTGAGCTTTGGACTATCGTCATAAAAGGTGCATTCTCTACTGTAGGTTTTTCCTTACACAAACTGAATAATACCTGTTACAAATGATTCCAATGATTCAAATGATTTGTACTTTTATTCAACAAGGGTGCATTAAATTGAACAAAAGTGACAGTAGCAGATACATTTGTAATGTTTGTCTTTATATGACGTAAATTCAGTTTTACCGTCATATAATTAAATTACATTTTAAGATGTATTAAAATCAAGATTTTTGCCATTTTAATTATTTCCCAATATTACTGTTTGTATTGTAATAAAATTCAGCCTTGGTGAGTGTAACACATTGAGGAATACATTCAAATATACTACAATACTGATGTAGTCCAGTTTAATCAGATTCACAAATGAATTACTGAATAAATATTTGTTTTATATTAATAGCTTATAAAGATAATTCACCAGGTTGAATCAATTTTAAACCCTGTCCTATTTTCTTTCTATATATATAAGCAAAATGGACATTTATTGTTGAGGTATACTCAAATTAATAAGAATCAAAATTGGAATCGAATCAAATCGTGAACTTGTTTATCAGAATCAAATCAGTCTAAAAACAGTTTCGATACCCATCCCTGTTTTATAATGGGAGACTGAGAAAAACACAATCAAAGACTAGACACAAAACAAAAGATTCAATGAGCCAAAGATTCAACAGATTTGCTTAATATGAGTCAGCAGTGACACTGTCTTTGATAATAATACTCAAATGTTTCTTCACCGATGTCAGTTCATTTGTCTTCACCTCATTACTTTTAATGAGCCATATATACGTAGCTTTGTTCACCATGTAGTGTTTATTTGCTTGGCATATTCATCTGTAGAGTACAGCAAACTGAAATAAAAGTACAGTTGGGTAAGTTGCTCTGTTGCAGAAGGGCAAAAACTGTAGTTATTCTTTCACTGGGGTCTGTTATATAGAGCAGCTGAAAGCCTCATTAGCCTTTGAGACGTACATTAGCATTAGCATTATCATAACGCTTTACATTAGAGCAGATGCTGAGTGACCTTTAAAAGCTTTGGCTTATGAGCTGTTTGTTATAGTCAGCTAAACTAGTCTGCATTTTTGTTTTTAGGCAGCATTAGTTGAATTCTCTGAGGAGTATACTGCACTCCGACAAATGCATTCCTCGTTAGCTATATCCAGGTTCCAGACATAATGTATTAGTTCTGTTTTTATATAGTTACTATAAGAAGTATTTATCTAATAATGAAAATAAAATAGACTGTGAATTTTGACGCAATTTTATTCCTGTGGTGTTTAAGCTAAATGTTTAGCAGCCATTACTCTAGTCTTTTAGTGTCACATGATCCCTGAGCATGTTGTTGTCCCTGAATGTTTCCTGAGCAACAAATCAGCAATTTTGAAAACAGTTGCTGGCTATATTGAAAACCACGTTTTCCCCTTCTGTTTACAGTATTTTCAACCATATTTATTTTAAATGAAAATGTTTTGTAACGTTATGAATGTATTTTGTCAGTTTTGTTTAATTGAATGTGTCCTTGCGGACTAATTTTCTGACTGACCCCAAAATTTGAATGGTATGTCAGTTTGATGGTTTGATGTGGATGTTTTCAAATGATCACTTTTAAAGTAGGAGTTCTGTTCAAGCGTTCATTCTAACAGTTTGAATGACATTTGCCATTTTGACACAGTATAATCTATAAAGACTGTTGGGAATGCAGCAAATGCAGATTCATCTTCACAGTTTAACCAAAGCCCCTGTAAGGCAAGTCATTTCACCTGGCGGCCATCTTTGAAATGACTCTCAGGCAGCTATTCCAGTCATGCAAGAACAGCTCCTATCTCTTTAAATGGGGAAACATCAAATATCTATAGCAACCGGAGCTTCAAAAGGCAGACGCAATGACTTTACCTACTGCCAATTGGCTTTTATATTTATTCTGCCATATAACGCGTTTTACTTTCTCCCATTTATGGTAATATTAGTTCACCGTCTTTGCATATCTAAAGTTTTTGATTTAACAATGCTGTCGACAGTTGGACTCCATACAGTGAACCACATGTGTTGGATGCAGCAACCAAGTAATATCGACTATACTTACTTGACAATCTCCTGCAACTGATTCACCGTCAGTGTTAACAGCCCTTGAAAATAATATTTAGTAGATGTTCTTGTGACCTGTATGATAAAAAAAAAAAAGTTAATCTGCTTTCTGATTCTGTTCTTTCTTGTTTCAGTAGTTTTAAGTAACTTTTTAGCACTTGTGCACAGTCTTACAACTTGCTTATGAACATGATTGTGGTGTTTGGAGATGTTTCTCAGTTGTGATGTTTTATAATTATAGTGACTTTGACTCGCTGGATGAGAAAGACGTGGAGAAGAACAACCAGATGGCGTTTGACGTGGCCGAAAAGGAGTTTGGAATTTCTCCCATCATGACCGGGAAGGAGATGTCTGGTGTGGTGGAGCCTGACAAGCTGTCCATGGTGATGTACCTCAGCCAGTTCTATGAAATGTTCAAGGACACTGTGCCACCTGGTGGTGAGTTATTGTTCTATAATATTGCATCCAGAGAAAATTGTAAAAACCAAAAGGAATGTTAATGTTATGCTAATAATTATGCTTCTTCCTAGCATGCAATTCCTTGATGTATTGTTGTGGTTTATAATTATTTTTATTTATTTATTTTTTCATTCAGAAAACCACAATCTGAGCCCTGAGGAGAAGGCTGCGTTAATTGCCAGCACTAAATCACCCATCTCATTCCTCAGTAAACTGGGTCAAAGCATCGCCATCTCACGCAAACGAAACCCCAAGGTAGTCAAGTTTCTTTTTGATCCTGCATAATTATTTGATTATTGCATACCTGCAAACTAGTTGCTTTTCGGCAAAATTTGCCGTTTTTAATCAATGTAATTTATGTGAATAAAGAAGATCTGATGTTTTTTTGTTTTTGTTTTTTCCCGGAAATTGCAAGTACAATAAACCACACAATACTAATTAGAAATGGGCTAATTTTCCATAGACAGGAGTGAGAGACCATGGATGTCTCACCAGCTTTCGCAATCTTTTTTGGTGCTCTTTATTTAATGTGGCGTGCCTCAGTTCAAGCAAGCAGCGTGGAGCTTACGTGAACCAATCATTTCTTCCACTTTACTGCACAAAATAAATATGAATGTACATCAGAAGGTATGTTGAAAGATATGGTACAGCTTACCGAAACATGTAATCTCTCAGTTTTTCAACCGCAGAACAACGTCACTGCATGTAAACAATCTACATCACATTTGCCTCAGAAAAGCCATTCAATGTACAAAAACTCTTGTTAGAAAAAATAACTTAGAGCAGAGCATTATGCTAAATATTTGCACTATATTGCATATTCACTGTTTTTTTACTTTAACCGGTTCTTCAATATTTCATGTTTGAATAAGTCCACCATTTTAATGTGTATGTAAAAAACAAGTAAAACATCATTATTTAGTTGAAAATGTATTATAATGTTAATGTAAAAAGTTCCTTCTGTGTAATTTAAGTAGCTTGCAAATCAATTAATTTGAACCTTTCATATTATATTGATGTACCATCTGTGGTTCTCTCTGTAGTTTCCAGCATTAGTTGAGAGATTTTTTTATCATTATTATTATTTGAGGAAATTTGCTATGTACTGTACATGATCGGCCACAAATTAACTATATCGAATCAAACTGAATTGAAATCGTGTCAATGCCCAATAGTGTCAATTTTTTTTTTTTTTTTTTTTGCAAATGTGCAAATAAACTTTTCCGTTTATTTTCTTTTCAGAGTGCACCAGGCTGCTTAATTTACATATTAAAATCACACAAATGTTCTCCTACAAGGATTTAATTTGTAAACATGTCTCCTTTCTCACCACTTGTGAGTTTGCTGGTTTGTTATTGTAATCTCAGCATTCAATGTTTCTTTTCAAATCTTACATAGGATAAAAAAGAAAAGGAACTTGATGTACTTGGGAAAAGACGAAAGACCAGCCAGACTGGACAGTCAGAGGATGTAAGGCCATAATTTACTGGATCAATGTATTTGCAGCATATTGCCTTGTGTATGTACTTATCTAAATCTTTTCACTCCGTCTTTCCAACATCTCAGGAAGAGCTGCAGAGGGTTAATCGAGACGAAAGGCCCTCTATAGCTACAGCTCTGGCAGAACGTAAAATTGACTCGGCTGCAGCAGCAAACAACAACAACAAAGTGAAGTCAATGGCCACACAGCTGCTAGCGAAGTTTGAGGAGAACGCACCAACACAGTCTACTGGACTCAAAAGACAGGTGGGTTGAAGCTGCTGCCTAAAATGACTATTTATTAAATATCATGTTGGGCTGTCAAAATAAAATTAGAATTTTGAATATTTGCTGATTATATTTAAAATAAAAAATTACATTCTAATGCAGCAAAAAAAAAGGTGCATTCAAATTTTAGATGTGTGTAAGGCCACCTTATCAGTGGTGCGCGAGATGATGTAAGAGACGTCTCATTTGAATGCTTTTTTTTTTTTTTGCCTATCCAGTTGAGCCCACTTGATGTGGCGCTCATGAGTTTTTCATTCAAAACATTGCAGAAATAGAGAAGCTGAATGCGGAGATCTTTGTCAACACCGCAACCAAGCCGTTCACACAGAACACACAAGTAAATAAGTGCTAGATGGACACTTGCATTCTCATCTTGCAACAGAGAGACACATTTTTAGAAAGCCATGTAAAAGTTAAAACTGTGGGTTTTTTCCTCCATTCCACTGCATCATATTTTTATATGTAAAAAGTACTCTGTGTGATCTGCGCTTTGGCTCTTTGTATTAAACTATACATAAATACATGATGCTTTTTTGTTCATAATTGTTAATGGAATTTACAAAATTATATTTGACTCAAACATTAGTTAAAAGTTATAAAGTTTTTTTGTACATTCCGTTACGCGTTTCATTCTCAATTTCATGTGTTGAATTCATATTTTGCTCATTGCGCCCTCCTGTGGCCTCAGGAGACAATCCAAAAATCCCATTATCCCGATTCCTATTTTCCATTCCTATTTGAGCGATTTTATTTTTGTGGGCAGCACAAAACTCTTAAACCCATGTTGTTATGAGGGTTGTTTAAACAAAGGAAAGAATTTTGTCCTAAACTGCTTACTGCTAGAAGTGCTCTGCATGCTGAGATAGTTTGAAATGATCAGGTTTATAGATGAGAATTGATAGAATTCATGCTCTGGTTCATTCTGATGGAGTGTCCAGCAGGAATGACTGGCATGAGAGAGGATTTGGGAGCTTTTTATAGGAAGCTAAACCCTTTGTGCTCTGGATCCGTGTGGGGTTGATAACTCTGTTATCTCATGGAGCTTTGCAAGATAAGTGTTATCTGTACACTGAGCCCAAAACTTATGAACAGTAGTGTAAGATTTTTTTTTTTTTTAATTAGTACTGTTATTTAGCAAGATTGCATTCCATTGATCAAACATGACAGTAAATGTTAATATACACTCTGTATACTGTATGTTAACATTTATTAACACAAACAATCATGTTTTCTGATTAAATAAATACAGCATTGAGCATATGCGACTTGTTTTGCGATGTGTCTGTGGTCTCATGCATGGACTGGTTCATTTGTATATCTGCTCAATCATCCATTTCCTACTTCCTGCATGAAAACTGTTAGTTTGAAACACAACCTGGTTGCATGTTTTTTCCTTTACATTTTATTCATGCATGGCACATTACAGGTGTTTTTTCTGCAGTAAATTCATTTACTTACAGCTTGTATGTGCATTCCTGTCTTTATTTCTCATTTCTGTTCCTTTCCGTTCTCTTTCC
Organism: Pimephales promelas; assembly: GCF_988280905.1. Taxonomy (NCBI): domain Eukaryota; kingdom Metazoa; phylum Chordata; class Actinopteri; order Cypriniformes; family Leuciscidae; genus Pimephales; species Pimephales promelas. The sequence goes on from NC_142778.1 coordinate 24,078,735, forward strand.
TCAATCCTATGGATGTTAATGGCTTTGGCACATTCCCACTTTTCATTGGTCACTTCACCCATCATGTACGTGCTGATGGTCACAGGGGGACTCTATGCCTAATCTGGGGCTCCTGCTGACCCCATCTCTGCCCACCCCCTCTCTGAAAGAGTCAGTGCGGCTGGCTTCAGTCCCTGCATGGAGGAAGGTAAAGAGTGTAGTACATTCCCAGATTCCCATTAACATTACTAACAATGGTTGTATTGTTAGTCAGTTTTGTTGAAATGTGTCTCGCATGTCCATTTTTCCTCATTTAATCTAAATGCTTTTTCAAAAGCACGTTTCTTGTCTTTTTGAGTTGATGTAGCCTTATAGATCTTATATTTGACATGAAAAAATGTAGGTTAAAAAGACTTAAAAAGATCAAATTGAGGTCAAACATGTGACCAATCTTGTGTAAATTGTAAATCATTTGTAAAACTCTTTACATATACCAAATTAATGTGACATTCTGCTCGAGTTTTATGAATTATTGTTGGTATCAGTCAATCAGTCATCGAAAATATATCATCCTTCCTCCCTCATAGCTGATTTTTTTTGCGTCAAAACATAATTACACACTGGTGTAAAGTTTGGGGTCAGTTTGATTTTAAGGTTGTTGTTTTTTTTTAAGTCTCTAATGCTGACCAAAGTTAGCTCTTTCCGTCCGTCCATCCATCCTTTAACTAATTTATTCCTATGACTGTAAGGCTGAATTTTGATCCGTCATATAGTATTCTAACATGCTGATTTTGTGCTCAGGAAACATTTGAAGAGTTCGGATGCAAAAGCCTCTAAGTGCCATTTGAAATTTTCTCCTAGAATGATCATTTTTATCAAGCTTGTATATTTAAGTTCAGTAATTTCACTTAAATGACAATTAATGGGTAATATTCATTGCAATTTAAGTGAAATTACTGAACTTAAATATACAGGCTTGATAAAAATGATCATTCAAGAAGAAAATTTCAAATGGCACTTAGAGGCTTTTGCATCTGAACTCTTCATTTATTAATATTATCACTCAGTGTTTAGAATGGTTGTACTTGTATATTTTTGTAGAAACTATGATGCATTTTTTTAAGGATTCTTTTATGAATAGAAAGTTCAAAAGAACAATATTTATACAATTCTAACATGATAACGGTCTTTACTGTAACTTTTAATCAGTTTAGCAATCCTTGCTAAATAAAAGTACTACTTTAAAAAAAAAAAAAAATCTTATTGACCCCAAACTTTTGAATGGTAATGTAGCTTTATTGGTTTGGTATTTTTATTTGTTTTAATGATAGAACAGTTCCCAAACTGAAAGCGTGTGTGAATGAGAGGAAAGCATGATGTGTACTTTGAATTCATGTTTATGTGTATTCAGAGGCGCACACAGTTACAGGAGCAAATGAGTTTCCGCTATAAGGAAAGGCTGAAGTGTCAAACTCTCCTCTTCAAACAGGAGCAGGTACAAAGCTGTAGAAAAGACACCCTGCTTTTAAGTTTACAATATAGTGTCTCCTGTGTCCCTCCCTGTGTCTCCAAATGTAGTAACCAAGATGATAGACTCACAAGGAGATCATTTATCCCTCTGTGTACTTGTCTGTTGTTGTTAGTTTCCTGTTTGGCTAGGTATGCTCATGTATTGGAGACCTAGAGGCATATCTTTCCACACTGTACTTTGGTGTTCTTTGTTTTCGTTTCCAGTTTGATTGAGACGAATGAGCCATACGCTTTGATATTTCTCATTCTCAGATTGTCAAGATTTAGATGTGGTTTTGATAGCTTTGTCAGACATTCCATGTGCATGGGAGGTCTGTGTTTGTTAAATGTTACTAAAGTCTGGTTTGATTATCAGCTGTGTTTTTCTGCTTTAATGGCTCACTGTTTGTTTTCTAACACAACATTCCTGTCACTCGTCACTTTGGTTGTGTTTGTGTGTAGTTGATTGGATGTTTGGATGGTATTTTCAGGTTGTTGGTTTTTTTTTTCATTCTTCTGTCTGAGGAATGTGTGAGAGGTTTTGCATTTGTGAAATATTATGTGAACGGGTTTCTCCTCTTGTCTCTCTGAAGGCCAGCAGCGGGACTGAGGTCTTGAGGAGCTGCCCTAAGAAAACCATTCTCCTTTCTTCTTCCTCACCCTCATCTTCCTCCTCCTCTTCATCGTTTCTTCCACACACACAGGTGACACACTCCTGTCATCCAGTACTAACCTCAGCATCTCTCACAGGGGCTGGTTTTCTCCTTGTGCAGTCTCGTGAGATGAGCTTTTTGTAGGTTTTAAAGGGATGCTGGATTGTAATTTCACTTTTTTCATTTTAAATAGTGTGTAATGTTGCTGTTCTGAAAGTTCAACGTTAGCAGATAGCGTCTTTTAAAAATCAGGAAGTTTTATTGCCTTCAAAAACGACTCAAATGGGACAACGAGATACTTCCCGGGTTTTATACGGAACTAACCCATAAATTTACATGGAATATGCAAAAAAGGGGGCATGGCCATATTTCTGCGGTTTTGTCGAAGCTGTCAGGTCTTCTGTGTTCGGACACTGTAGTTCGTCAACAATGGCTAAAATATATGTTTGATTATGTTCCTTAAAATTACAATTGATAATCGCTTGGCTAATAATATGATGTGACTAATTTCACATTTATTATTATTATTATTAGGGCAGCCTCAACCAAAGATTTTTCTAGTCGACTTGTAGTTCATTGAAGGCAAGTAATACGCTGAGTTTTTGTGACGCGCTCCAGTTCATGGAGACCGAGATAGTTAGGGTGACCACCTGCTAATAAACCCAAGGGGGGACAAGGGGTATGTTTCTGAGGGACAATGTGGGACACTGCTTGGCGCGGCGGTGCCCCCATCCCACGGGAAGACTCTGATAGTGGTTTACCCCTATCTAGAATTGTTACTATTGCCTTACTGTTTGTACATGAATAATTGTAAAAAAAAAAAAAAAAAAAAAGCACATACCTTAGCACATACATTAATAATGCCCTATTCCCTAAACATCTGTAATTGCTGATATATTCTCATGAATAGGCCAAACAATGTGTATTTTTTTTTCTAAATAAAATGAATATTTTGAACATTCAATGAATTGACAGATGCACTTCCACTTACGATTTACTTTAGCTATTTAATTTGATTTATTTTTCATTACAATTAATTCACTTTAAATAAATAAAAATATAAAATTATAGGATTAACAGGAATTATAGTTCCTCAACACCACAGGAACAGTTTTAAAAAAAAGTCGAAAAAAAGTCTAAACTCACAACTCCAGAGGTTCACGGAATGACAAGGTGTGCTGTCATGACAACAATGAAAAAGTTGACATCAACCTAGTCAGCAGGTCACGTGGGAGTGGCAACCAGTCTTGGGGCATAGACATATGTCTATGGTCTTGGGGAAGTTCTCACTTTCTGAACTAGTTCAAAGTTTAGTTCACACATTTTAAAATGAACTAGTTCAGTTCAAAGTTTGCACAGAAATGTAAGATTGTTCCCATCTTCACCGACCTCGTTATAAAATCCGTTTAAATTATCATATGACGCCTTTGTCGACGGCGGCCGCGGTGCGACACTGGTGGCTTGTGTTGCCAGATTGGGTGTTTTTTTTCGCTACATATTAAGCCCTGTTTACGTTGAGGTTTAGCCGGGCTTTCGCCTGGAAGGCTCTATAGAAATCTGGCACCCCATTGAACGAAGTTAAACTGAGAGAACGTGCGTGACACCAGAATGAACGAGTTCACACGTTAATCAGGACAGGCAGTAAAACAATACGTTCAGTTCACCCACAATATGAACGAGTTCATGAACGTGAACGAGTTCAGGCACAACGTTTGGCAGCCTGGGTCTCGAGGATATAGACTGACCGACTTTTTTTTTTTTTTTTTTTTTGAGCAAGCATTGATTATGCGTGACACGGTCTCAATTTGCGGGACGCATGAATTGGGCTTCAAACGCTGTGCGCGCACGCGCTACCCGGGACGGGTGGTCGCCCTAGAGATAGTAGAAAGTGCAGTCTTATCAGAAATAAATGCAAGTGATCAAGTGAAAATGCAGCTCCTCCGTGTCATGCAGCTTTTCCAGTGGTGGAATGGATCATCATGCATTTGTTTAATTTTTGTTTTAGAAAGATAGGGTTGTTTAATAGTTTAGTCTGAGATACTCTATCTAATGATGGTGGAACTGATTTCTGTTTGTTATCTGCAGCATAATATTCACCATTCAGAGATAAACAAGTGTAATGGCGGAAGTGATGAAACGAATGCAATCCAGGACTTTTCAGTCTGTTACAGGGTAACCTTGAAAACTGCATGGGGCTTTTCTAAAAACATTGTCAATTTTGAAATTCTGTTACATCTTTGATAGCTTGCATGCATTTGTGTGTGGAGAACTACTCTTAACTTATTTTGTGGAATAAACACCTGCTATATTTTTCTTTTACAATGTTTTTGGAATTTCAAGAGATTCATTTGATAGCTTTCAGTTTTAAAACTACACATTTACAATTACAATGATGTATTAAACTCAAGCAAGAGTTTATGCTTTCATCAGCCTCTTTTTACAGGAAGATAACCCGCATAATGTGGACAAGCCAGAGTGCATACATATCCCTAGCATTCAAGAGCGAGCGGAGACTTTAGTTGCTAAGTTTAAAGGCAAGCCTGAAAGGAAGGACAAGCCACAGGTAGAGCAATTCAAGAGAAAACAGCATGCTTTTAACTAATGGATGACAGCTTTGGTCAAGAGCACCACCAGGTTAAAAACATTGATCATCGAACTAACATTAATGACACCCTCTACGGACACAGTGCAGTTTGAGTCACCATTGGCTAGTAATTTTTGTTTTATTTCACTTGCCAGACTTTTTACATGAAAAAAATAAAATAAAATTCTATATACATATAAAATATACATTTCAAACATTATTAAGTCCAAGTAAACGGTCTTAAATAAAAAAGAACAAAGAATCAAACTACAAGCAATAGCACAACTAAACACAATAGAACGACGATTTAGTGTTTTTCAGGTAGATCTAACAGTAGTTAGATACAGATTAATTAGATTAGGTACAGAAAGTAATCAAATGTAAAATAATTCTGCATTGTCTTCACTGTATAAAGTAAATATAGATAAATCCTTAATAAAATTACAACAGATCAGTGAAGAGCAGTGAGTGATTTTGCAGTGAATCTTTTGTTTGATTAACATTAAAAACACAAACAACAGCAACATTATTAGGCTGCTGTCACTTGTCATAGGCATAATGCACAGATACTCTTACACAAGCATTCTCTTTCTTGACTGTTTATGTTCACTTAAGACAACCGACTGTTTACTAGGATACTCGTTACGACAGGCATTTTAACATAATTTGGTGTGAAATTGTCCGTTCAAGCGCAAGAAGATGTGAAAGAGAATTCAGTTCAGTATTTGCATGCATCGAATGTTCTTGTATGTTTAAATAGGCAAATCTTAAAAACACATGCAAATAATACACTTTCATGACGATGCACCATGGGACAATGACCGTTCCATCAACTCTTGGTCATTGGGCAGCCCTGATTGTCCAGCACTGCATTTAGAGCTAGCCCGTCAATTCTCTTTACGTGGCATGTGTAAGCCTCTCTCAGTGTGTGTGTGTGATTGCGTGACAGAGGGCACTTAGCCAAGCAACAGTGCGTTTGCTTGGCTAATTAAAGATTTTTTTTAGTAACCTAGTATGAAATTTGGTTGCATATCTGAGTCATTTACTCGCATTGTAGAGGGTTGTTGAGTTATCTTGAACATTTGCGCCCCTTTTTTCCTGTGTATTGAAGTTAATAGTTATGTTTTTTCCTCACATCTTCTTTGTGAAGGTTATGAAAAAGCCATCACGGTTCTTTATTGAGCAGTGGCTTTTGACCCAAGGCCTCCGCCCTGAGCAATCCCTCTTTCCTTCTGACCTCCAGCATCAGGTAGCTCTGCCTGAGCATGGAGAAACATGCATGGACGTCTCATCTGCATCTTAAACACAAAGTTCCTCTAACCTACAGTATGATGGTTTGAATGCCTTATACTTAACTCTAAATGGCTCAAAAGGTTTCACAGTTTTGCTGTAAACGTTGATATTCCTTGTCCTAACTCCATGATTTTAAGACTGCATCTCTCTCACAGCAGAGGCAGATTTTGTGTTCTGATGATCACGTACCTTTACACATTCCCAGCATTCAAGAACGAGCTGAGAGGTTAACCTCTCAGTTTAAAGACAAACCACCAAAGCCTAAGGTGAACTTTCAGCACGGATGTCCTTGAAAACACACTCTTTTTCACAATTTTGTTTTAATAAACATTTGTGTGTGTGTATATTAATGTATATGTGTCATTCATATACAGCCCTAAATGTTGCATTTTAGCAGTTTGGCACTCTGTCATTATCACAACAAATTTAGCAAAGTTGGAGTGGAAATGTTCTAGGTTAAATAAAGCTAATATTCATGTCATCTTCACAGTTAAAACACTTCTTAAGTAGGGTAAAATCACTGTTCTTCTTCACTGACTTCTTGTGGCTTGTCTGTTTTATAAATGGTGGCGGCAGCAACATACACTTCCGTTTGAGGTCAGTAGCAAAATCTTTAAAGGGTTAGTTCACCCAAAAATGAAAATTAAGTCATTAACTACGCACCCCCATGCTGTACCAACCCCGTAAGACATTTGTTCGTCTTCAGAACACAAATGAAGATATTTTTGATTAAATTTGAGAGGTGGATCACTGCTACATAGGCTGCCTAAGGGATCGAAACTTGATGGCCCAGAAAGTCAATGAAGAAAATGTTTAAATATTCCATGTGACTACAGTGGCTCAACTATAAGTTTATCAAGCGACGATAATACTTTTTGTGCAAAAAAAACAAACAAACAAAAATTACAACTTTATTCGACTACTCCATTTCGTCCTTGTGGGCCTGAGACGAGAGTTCAAGAGATTTCCACGACGCATGTGCGAAAATTGCAATCTTCAACTCTACTTCAGTTCAGTTCTCACGCACGCATCGTGGAAATCTCTTGAACTTTCGTCTCAGGCCCAGAAGGAAGAAAAGGAATAGTCGAATAAAGTTGTTATTTTTGTTTTATTTCCGCACAAAAAGTATTCTCGTCGCTTGATAAAATTATAGTTGAGCCACTGTAGTCATTTTCTTCATTGACTTTCTGGGCCGTCAAGTTTCGATCCCTTAGGCAGCCTATGGAGGAGTGATCCACCTCTCAAATTTAATCAAAAATATCTTCATTTGTGTTCCGAATACGAACGAATGTCTTACGGGGTTGGTACAGCATAGGGGTGAGTAATTAATGACTTAATTTCCATTTTTGGGTGAACTATCCCTTTAATGTTTTTGAAAGAATCAAAACAACGTTATCAAAAGTATTATAATAAAATAATGTCATAAAATAAAAATGTCATAAAAAATATCTGACCCCATTCAAATTTTGAATATCAATGTTATAAATTGCAGCAGTGTTAATTGGATAATAATCGGAATATACCTCAAGCAGTGACCGATGTGTTTATCTGCGTTTTACATTGAAATGAATGTTGCTCGTTTAGTCAGAATTTACAAGACATGTTTGTTTTACAATTAAAGTTAAGCTTCATGTAGAGATGCTGTTGATTTCAATGGAAAATAACTTTGTTAAATCCAAAAAGAAATACACAAATAAGACTTCTATTGCAAGTGTTATTATTATAATAATACTGTTATTTTGTCACAGATGCTGTTGGAGGTTAGCTTGTATTTAACTTGCAACATTCATTTTAAGACTGTCGATTTGTAGTCTTTCTGCCTGCTGTTCATCTGTCATCTTAACTTTACTTTCCCCTCATCTCTCTTTCTGTCTCTGCATCTTTCAAAGTCTAAGAAAAAGCCATCACACTTCTTCACGGAGCAGTGGTACAGAGCGTGTGATGTGAGCTCTGATAGCCCTCTCCTTTCCCCCGGCTCTTCCCGGCAGGTAGCAATGATGCATCGAATGACTGCTGTGTTCTGGAGTCATTTGTGTGCATGGATGTGTTGGTGCCACTCTGTGAACCTTTTGCCTAAAGGCATCTCACTCCAGTCTTCACCTGTATATATAACCAGATGTGTGCATCAGTGTGTGAAGCAAAGAATATCGAAATACAACAACAAATGGACAAGTACTCTATGTTGCCATACGTTTTTACACCGCTATAAGCTGGATGTGACCTATATTCATCATGAGCTGCATGAAAGCTATTTTCGGAAACTAATCTGTGCTGCGTTTCCCAAAAGAATTCCATTTCCACCTAGTCTCACATTGCCAGACCTTCCAACTGATGGTGGAAAGTCTGGACATAGCAGTTTTCATTGGCCCAAGGCAACCAATCACAGTTCTTTTTGTTCCCTGTCACGTTTAGGGGTGTGAAAATGTAACGCCGTTGTCCCGTAAAACTCTTGGGCATGTTTTAAAGGGTCTATGCAGCAAACTTTACCTACACATACTTTTGAAAATCCAGCGTTTTGTTTATCCTGATCCTCACAGCTATAAACGCAAAGTCTTGTTTCTTCCGTAAGGGGGTTTGGCATCACCTTTGTGGGTCGTTAAAGAATGTAATGGAAATCCTGTAGAATTCAACCAATCAGATGATGACCTTGAATTTTTTTTTTTTTTTTTTTATGTGCCAAAATGTGCATCAGATGTTCAGTCTGTGGGTGTGATGTCTGAGGCTAAGACTAATTGCCACCAACTTAGTTTGCGTTGCTTTTGGGAAACAGCCCTGGATTTTCATGCTACATTGAAATTCATTTGAATTAGAATTGAACATGCTTCAAACATGACGATTATGTAGCACTTGCAACACAGTCTGAGTATTTCAGGAGATAAGTTTGCATCTTCAAGTGCGTGTGATGTTGTGTAAAATTGTAATTGTAGGCCGAAGGTTAACAGTTTTCCTTTGTACAACTTGACTGCCTCATTCTGAATTGCTTTATTTATTCATTTATATATTTATTATCTGAATTTAACTTTATTTATTTATTTTTAACTCTTCATTGTCTTGAAGCACTACCATTCAAAAGTTTGGGGTTGGTAAGATTTTTTAAATATTTTTGAAAATTAGTAATATTCTGAGAAAATTACAACTTCATTTTTAATATATATTTTTGTGAAATTTCTTCCTGTGATAACAAAGCTGAATTTCCAGCATCATTACTCCAGTCTTCATCGTCATATGATCTTTCAGAAATCATTATAATATGCTGCTCAAGAAGCATTTCTTCTTATGTCAAAAACAGTGCTGCTTTGTATTTTTTGACGAATAAAACGTTCAAAAGAACAGCATTTATATTTAGAAACATCATAACTGTCACTTTTACCGTCACTTTTATTTAATGGATAATAGAGTGCCGAAGTTACGAAGTTACAAAGCCTCTAAATATTTTCACGTTTTGATCTATGACAGAGCACACACAGTTATAACCTGCTTGTGTTTTTTTAACTTTATTTTGTCGGCTTGTGTTTTTTAAATTAAACTTTATATAGGCTTCAAAATGTATACATTTTGGATTAAGTTGTAAAGATCACAACTCTTTGTTGAACACAGATCTTATTTTTTTGCGATTTTCCAAAAGTACAGGCAAAATGCATTGCTTTTCGATCGAGGGAACCCATGCGCCGCTAGCTTCTGAGTTGTCCTGCAAAGCGACGTCATCACTTCGGCACTCTATTGCTAAATAAAAGCATTCATTTTTTTTTTTTTTAAATCTTACTGACCCTCGGAAACTACTAAAAGGAAGTTGCATCAAGTATGTTGTGGTGTAAAAGTGTCATTTTGAAGGTTTTTATTTCAGCTAACCATTTTCCTTTTTACCATTTTCTCACAACTTGTTTTGCACTTTGAATTGCCTTACAAATCGTGCCTTCTCTCATCTGCACAAATAACCATGCAAGAACATTTGCATTTAACTTTTGTTTTTGTATTTCTAACCCTCGAGTGTCTTGAAATGCATATGATTTCTTTAGTATATATAAAAAACCTTTACAAATCCCCCCTCAATTTTTCTTTTGTTCTGTTCATTACATGGATCACTAAGATGTACACAGGGGATGTGAGCTCACTGTCTGACTCTGAGCAAATAGCCAATCAGCTTCAGGCTAAGGATGACCCTGGTTCCTTGCTTGAGAAAAGGGATTTGGTAAGATTTATGGGTGTTGTAGTATAGGTGTACATCACTGAGACTCAATAGCACATTTTACCCTGGTAGATGGCCTACTTGTAGCACTGGGTATCACCAACTACTTGTGAACAAGATGATTAAGTACACTGAAAATTGGATCTACAGCAACTTTACTAGAACCTTACAGGAATAACACTTACAAAAACAAAGATGATTTAAGGTTTCATAAGGGTAAAAAGTTGTTTCAGGTATATAAATCCATGTTCTATTATTGCAACAGTTTTTGTTCCAAGAAAAAAAAAGACCCGCAAGAAAGGTTCACTGTATCATTGTTGAGCTTTTACTACTATCGCATTTATACATTTGTAAATTCATTTTTAGAATTTCAAAAAACCTGTTTTTATAAGGATTTTTTATTTATAATATTTATTAATCTGTTAAATTTGTATAACTTATTATGTCCATATTGTGAAATCTGAACACCCAGTTGTGTTTTCATTTTCAACTCCTCAAAAGAACAGAAAATCATGCAGTGTTTTGGTACACGTCTGTCTCTTTTGGTAGATGTCTATGCTCTTAGGTGCCACTCCTTCAGCTAAACCAACCTTTCTGTCTTTCTCTCCACAGGGTTCCTTGCGAAAGGAGTTCCCTCAGAACATCGGTGGCAGTGATGTGTGTTTCTTCTGTCGGAAGCGCGTCTACGTGATGGAGCGTCTCAGCGCGGAAGGAAAGTTTTTCCATCGCAGCTGCTTCAAGTGCGACTACTGTGGCACCACCCTCCGCCTGTCCTCGTACGCCTTCGACGTTGAGGACGGTATGAAATTAAATCCTTAAAACTTATAGAATGTCCCTCCTGATTATTTTATTCATAGCTACTTAAAAGTTACCATCATTTTTGCATAAACAGCTATTTTTCTTGTGTCTATGAGCTTAATTTTAAAGCTACACTGTATTAGTTTTACCCCCATCTAGCGGTGAAAAGGTACATGACCAGCCAGTGAATATTAGTTTCTGTTCCTCTCAATTCCGATTTTGTTTTAACTCCTACGGTGGCCAATGTAGTCTAAGAATAACATGGCTTCCAGTTCGACCTCGTCCATGAGTGTTAACTCAAACGTAAACGCGAAAGGCGAAGCTTGAATTAACGGGTATGTCCCACTTTGGCTAATGTTAAAAGACTTGCATATTTCGATTGTAATGTACTTTCAAGATGGAGGGGCAACATGGCGACCGACATTAGAACTAGAGCCAGATCGGCATATATCGGCCGATATTAGGCATTTTCTAAAATATCGGTATCAGCAGTTATAATAGCCGATAAATGAATATTTCAAAAATAAAATAAAAACGGATGAATCACGCAGATTATAACTGTAAGGCAATGTAGGGGCTAATTATTATTTTATTTATCAGGACTTTAATATATTTTGATGTTCCTCTGTTGTGTTGTGACAATAGAAACAAGTGTCTTTTTAAAATGCATTATCATATTATTTTAGTTAAAAATCATCGCATGTTGTGCGTTTCTGAAATAATAATAATAATAATAATATCGGCCGAAATATCGGAATATCGGATTTTAAAACCAACAAATATTTGTATCGGTATCGGCCTTCAAAATCCTTTATCGGTCTGGCTCTAATTAGAACCCCTTACCCGTATGTATTTTCAATGGCATAATATACACTCACGAGAATACTTTATTACTTGAACGAAGTAAATCTACATTAATGAGCACATATACTGTATTTTTGAAAGAACTCCGTGTTTTTAGCTAAGAATAAACTAAAAGAGTTAAACAGTGTAGCTTTAATAATATTCTTTAAAGCTTTTTTGATGAATGCAAGCAGTCGCTTTAATTTCCTGTAATAAATGCTTGCTCATAGTTTTCTGTCATGAGATGAACTTTGTGACCAACACAGTGGGATATTGTTGTTTTGAAACAGAGGGACTGTTTCTCTGCACGATCAACGATTCTTTATTAACTATGAGCCGTTTCATAACCTCCCACATAGTTACAGATATGCATGTTAGGAGGAAATCAACCACGACAAACGGATTGGCTGCATTTTGCGTCACTTCATTTGTGGGTTTTTCTTTGATTTATGTCATGAAACGGATGCTAATGCTGTGAATTTGTCTTTTTGTTCTTTTAGGGAAGTTTTACTGTAAACCGCACTACTGCTACCGACTTTCTAGTGTGGCACAGAGAAAACGGCCTGCACCTTCCGCTGCTCCCTCAAACCCCAAGGTATTGATGTCTTTTTAATCTCTGTGTTTGGGAAAAATCACTGTATTCCCACCTTCCATAGTCTATTTTATTATAATTTCTGATGCAACTACAATACACTTTCATATGTTTTTACTGCGTCCATAGGAGCCCCAGGTGTTGGCGGTAGCCCCCAACACAGTGGACGCCCCAGGCCAAGCCATAACTTCTCAGGCCCCTGTGGAACTCCGCCCCTCAGGTACCCGCCTTTCTTCTTTAGGCCCCTTCCTGTGCCTCTCTCGAGGAGTATGGGGCACCATGCGCTCGTTGCGACAAGCGATGTCTTGGATCCGCCACCAGGTGGCGCACAACCCCTTAGATTCTCCTTTCCTCCTCGCCTACTGCGTATATCTGCTCTCCTGCTTTACTCTCAACCTCCTGCTCGATATTCTCTAGCATGAACCCCTTCCAGCTTCTGAGCTAATCTGGGCACTTCCTGCCAGCACATGCTGTGATTTAGTGATATTGTGCTTGTTTTGTGTGTCACAAATTATTAACTCTTTGTTAACCGCTTGGATGTATAGTATGTATATTATTCTTAATGATGCAGCCTTGTTAGATTTCTTCATTTGGGTGTGAAACCATTCAGGCTAAAAAGTGTATCATTTAATTGTGATAACTTGAACTGTTATAGTCTAGAGCTGTGTGAAGCTGGTGACGTTTAGTGATATTTCTTAATTAAATTTAAGAGCAATAATAGGTAACCCTTTTTTGCCTGCATGTGTTTTAAAAATTGTTTATGTATTGCCTGTTTTGTTTGCTCTCCTTTGTGTGTAGATCTGTGATTAGTGCCTTTAAGTTTGTGATTGTAATTTCTGATCTGTGCACATTTTGTAACGTAGTGCTCGTATCAGTGCTTGTGATTGGTGGACTCTGTAAGCTTTACCTTTCCCCTCTCCTATCAGAGCAGCTTGTTGCTGAGCTAGTGCCTGCATCTGTGCCTGTGATTGGTCTACACTCCCATCAACCCTTGCATCTCTGTCTAAGTGATTGTTCATGTCCTAATTATTCTCTTCATACTAACACCACTGCTCATGGCATCTGTTATGTGTGTATCACTGAGAATGATTTACAATACAAACCTGCCGGTGAGTTTGTGCTACTTAGAATGAAATATATAAAGCATAAATGGTTAGTGTTTTTAAGAGGTTTTAGCGGCGTCTTAATTAGCATTAATCGTATACATTTTAGGTTAAATCTTAAAGAATTTTCTTGTTATGTCACCTCAAAAAGAAAATAGAAATTATATGTTACATAAAGACAATGAAGCTCAATTTTAAGACTTTAATTGAGACATTATTTCCATCTCAGTTGTACTGATTTTTCTTCATTTTCATTTAATGCACCAACAACAGCAAAAAAATAATAATACAGCTATGCCTTAGAAAATAAGAAAAGGAGCCATTAATATTATTTTTCATTGCAATACTGCATTTAATTGATCTAAAAACAGACAATTTCTTCTTTTTATAATGTATTTAATTACATTTCTTTAATAATTTATTTTTTGACTTTTAGATTTGTTAGTGAAATGTGTCCAATATATGAAAGCATGTTTTATTCCTTTAGCAGTTAAGTGAAAGGATCAGATTAATCTGGAATCATAAATATGCATCAGCTGAACATGACACACTATTTATTCATGGGCTCTGGCACTACATAATCTATATATTGAGGGATATCCATTATTCAGTGAGTTCAGATTACATTGATCATAATTCCGTTTTAGATTGCATGCTTCACCCCTGTAACCGTTTCCACCACAGTCATGATTTGTTAAATTACACGCACAAAATGTTCTCACTGGCTTGATTTGGGTTTTGGGATTTACTTAACTGGATAGAAATTAGTTTTACACATGTCTACATGTTCATTAATGTTAAAACAAAGTTCTTTAATAATTTAAACTAATGTTTTTGAGGTGCTTTATGGGAAGGGAAAAAAGGCAAGGTAATCATTGTATTTATTATTTAAGGATGTATTTAAGGGTATTTTACTGACAATGTGCTATTTAAATCTAGTATATATGTTGAGTAATGAAGAACAAATATTGCTTGTGTAAATAAAAATTAAAGAGAACTTTGACTGTGTTTGTTTTATTTGTCTGAGTGCAAATGAACATCGATATGGAGAAATTTGTTAGCTTCAAAACAACAATGAAAGGAGGTGGGGTGGATAGACAGTACTAGATATGAGTTACTATGGGAGATGATAAACTAAAATGGATTAATACATCTTTGTATTACCACCTAATGCTTTTTGCACCAACAAAATTAAGAATTTATGAGCATCATTACAATTAATATGCTAACATTATGCTAATTACTACAATTTCACCCCTATACACCAGCCATGAGCCTCTATCCCTCTTTGTTCAAATATTAACTATTTACATTAACTACGTTTTTTTTTTTTCTGTCCGTCACAGTGACAGAGGTGAACGGGCTTACAGAGCCCAGCGTGGCCAAACGTCTTAAAGGGACTCCGGAAAGGATCGAGCTGGAGAACTACCGTCTGTCTATGATGAGAGAGGAGGAGCTGGAGGAGGTGCCCGAGGAGACACAGGCCGAGCACAACCTCAGCAGTGTGCTGGACAAACCCACCGACATTGAGGAGGGATCCAGGTATCTCTCTCTTCTTTACGTCATCCTGGTTACACTGCTACGGTGTTGCTGTGCAATTACTATTTCCACTGATAACGTAAATACCAATATTAAAATAATTCTATGCCATTACATGTTACAAATTCAAACAGGGTTCGTTCATTAGTACTTTACTACTATAATTCTGCTGTAATCAAAATGTGTGGCCAAAGTGTGTTTTATTTTTTTTATTTTTATTAAACTTGTCCATGTTTTTTTTTTTTTTTTAAGTCTCGTACAATAGATGCGAGTTGGCATTTTAAACTTGGCAGATGGTAATTTGTTCAAGGAAAGTGACTTGGAGCAACAAGGACAGCCTCTCTTAACTACACTTGGAGGACATTGTGCTGCCAGTTTTTTAATACCTTTGTTGAATTTTTAATGTTCTGGCTTGAAATAAAAAAAAATATATTTTTTTTAAAAATGCAGGCAAATCTATGGAGAGACATAGAGACCATGTATAGAGATACAGTATAAAGACCTCATATAGAGACCATTTTCATGATCCAATTAATCTTTTATAATTGGATTAATTGGATTTTTATTATGTATAAAATTAAGTGCCATATTATGTCTATATTATAATTGTCCTCCCTAATCTTGTTATTTTAAATCTAGTCAGTGTTGGGAAAGTTCACATTCTACATGAACTAGTTCAAAGTTCAGTTCACACATTGTAAAATGAACTAGTTCAGTTCATATTTCAAAAAATGAACTAGTTCATTCATAATTCTTTTTTTTTCCCATATGTTGCGAGCTTTTTTATTTATTTATTGCCACAGCCCATATACAACCACAGACAACAATTATTTTTTGTTGTGAAATTTAAGATTTTTCCCATCCTCACCAACCTCGTCATAAAATCCGTTTAAATGATCATACGACGCCTCCTCGCGCGCTGCTTTGCCGACGGCGGCCGCGGTGCGACACTGGTGTCTTATGTTGCCAGATTGGGTGTTTTTTCGCTACATATTAAGGCTTGTTTACGGGTGTTTTAGCCAGGTTTTCGCCTGGAAGGCTCTATAGAAATCTGGCACCCTGTTGTACAAAGTTAAACTGAGAGAGCATGCTGTTTATTTGCAAATAAAAAGATCAGCCAGGCATCATTTGTTGATTTTTTTTTAACACATCCTTCTGTGCCCGCAGCAGCTCAGAGTCTGATATGGAAGAAGAGGATGAAGAACCGGAAGCGACCGGCCCGTCCGATTTGGGTGGGGTGCCTTGGAAAGAGGCGGTGGAGCTCCACACTAAATTAAAGGGAGAATGCGACCCTGGTGCAGCTGAAGACGAAGACGGCCTTCATTACGATGATGGAGAGATGAATGAGGATGAAGAGGAGGAGGAAGATGATGAAGATGAGGAGGAGGAAGAGGAGGAATCAAGTGATGGTAAGCATCGTGTTTGTGCTGTTGGCTTGATCATAGATTCTCTACACAATGAATAATGGATGTCCTGGACAGAAAGGCCTGCTTGATGGCGGTTCATTTGATTTTAGAGGGCAATCTTGAAGTAGCATCTATTGTTTTTTCTGTTTAGCAGATAATTCTAAACGACTAGAAAGACTGTGATGTGTTTGCTCTGCTGAGTCTCATTTCCTTTTTCCACTTCATATCATTTTTATGTATGTGGCGCCTAGCTCCCCTGATTAGATATTATATGTTCACCAGGGTTGTCTGCTGACTCATATTCACAGAGAACTTCTGAAATTACATTTTCTCTTTCAGTAAGAGTTTTTTCTGATGAAAAATGTAACACAAAGATTTCCTGAGAGATTGCTCTTACCTCAGAGCTTCAGCCCCTGATATATATATTTTTTTTTACACTGCTATATCTCATCAGTGAGTCTTTGAATCATTCAGAGATTCTAAACTTGTTTATACTAATGTGCTCCTGTTATTCGCCTTTTCAGCCTTCTGCATTTTCTTATGTTTTTGGGATCTCTGGCAAATTAACTAGTTTTCCTCATCCAACTGTGTCTTGTATTTCTCTCATAAAAAGAACCTTTTATAACATTCTTTAACAGATACTATAGAAATTAGAAGTATTTTACATGGTGAAAGCTAACACATAGGTAAGGACTGTTTGACAATGGCCCTTTTAATTATAGAAACACAGGAACATTTGTCAACCTTTCTGAAATCAAGGATTCTATAATGCTTATCAATATATAGTACTTTTTGGTAGTTGAATTATATTGTCATATTACATCAGTCCAAATATAACTATTTATAAAATTAATGAATCAACAGCCAATCAATCAAATAATAGGTTAAGACATACTATAAACTAAACAATGACTCGGAAATCTAAAGTACACATATATGGTAATAGTTATCACTATTGTATTTATCATGGGCAGATTTCATGAAAATCTTGATAACTTGCTGTGAATAAGTTATTAATTCAGTACCCAATCTGACGGATTCCCTGGAGCATTTAATTGAGTGAATAAACTCAACTTTGAATTTATTGTTCATCCAACTCATAAGAGAACTATTTGTTCATCAATCAGAATATATGTTCTGAATAGGGTTGGGAATCGTGAGAAATTTTCCGGTTCCGATTCCGGTTCCGCCAAACGATTCTGGTTCCGGTTCCGGTTCCCATTCAATTAAAAGGCATTGGGCTACTCCGCAGCAGCTGCGATCCGCCGGCCAGTCTAAAGAAGTCCGAGTATTAACGCTTATTATTACAGGCTTTACGTAGTGATTCAAGATAAGACAAAAACACGGTTTGAAAAAAAAACATTATGATGCACTCGCTCATTGTATATATTTTTGTAAATTCTGAACACAAAAAATATACGGACTGCATCTGTTTTGACCACTACCGTCAATGTTTACTCAAACTATAATCTCACTAATTCTGTAACGGAAATCATTTGAATATGTGAAACAAATAAATATTGAGACTGTGTGATTGTAAAGCAGTTTCATATCGACAACTGCTCTCTCTCTCTCTCAGCGCAAACAGATTTGAATGTAGGCTAGACTAGAGAGTGACTCGGCGGTCGGCGCGTGCAGCGTGCGTGTGTCTGTGTGTGACAAATGCAGCGCGTGTGAGAGCAAATCGCAACTTCAGTGGTGAAGTTTTTGTCATTTAGGAATAAGACGGCGTCTTCTACTCCCAGCACTTCGCCCACATGATGATATCGCATCGGCATCAGAACCGTTTTCGGAACCGAAACTTAGGAATTTTGCACGGTTCCGGTATTTTTTCAAAAACACAACCGGTTCTGGAAAAGAACCGGTTCTCGGTTCCCAACCCTAGTTCTGAATGCTGAATCCTTAGGTTTACAAATTATTTCACCATGACACTATAGATGAGGAAGTTTGGTGGTACTGTGGCTGATGTTGAAGTCCTCAGAACTCCTGTATCCGAATGTTATTAGAGGTTCCTTGTTCTCTATGTCATCCTGTTCTGTGAATATTGTATTTTTTTCCCCATCTTTTACTTGTCACTTGTCTCTTTATCCTCTGCTCCGTCTTTCCATCGTGTGTCTTTGTGTATGTGTGTGTGTGCTGGGGTAATTGTATGGGATGACAGCGGGAGAGTATTTGCCCTGGGAGAGGGAGCTTCAGTCAGGTCTTTGGTTGGAGAATCTTACAAATGAAGAGGATACGGGTAAATTTAAAGGTAGTGATGCTTGTGGATGCGTTTGGCTTGAAGCACATAGTGATACCTGGTAACTTCATTTGTAAATGAAGAATTATTGAGCTAACTCAGTTTGCTTATTTCTCCTGCTTTTATCTTTTAATTAGCTCTTGATTTTCTTTAGCTTTTATTCGGCTATGGAGCTGTTAATTGCTCTTTTTTTCTGTTAAAATGTTAATTTGAGTACAAATATCGTACTTTCACACCACTGAGGTGTTTTGAATGAGATTTTATCAGGGTGTTTTCACACTTGGAATGGTTTGAACAGATGAGCGGTTTGAATCTGAGCTTGGTAACAGGGAGAGAAGATGATCTGGGTAACAGGGATGCCAGCTTCCTTGTAATGTTAATGTTAATTCACCCCTAAATTGTATGGGTTTCTTTTGTGTAACATACATTTATTTTGAAGAAGATGGGTAACCAAACCATTTTGGTTAATATTGACTTACATTGCATGTTTGGAATGACAAGGCACTGGCAGTGAGTAAATTATGACACTTTTTCACAGTTTTGGATGAATTATCCCACTAACAGACACCACAATTTCCTCCACCGAAAATGTAGTGCAAAAGAAGCGAATAATGTATGGAAGAGTGCATGACATTTCTGCAACAAAGTATGAGAAATGAATTAAAGGCCTACTATAATGTGCAAATTATATCATCATTACAGGGCTCCAGACTAATATTGAGAGCAATAGCACCGGTGCCACTAAGCTCTATACTACAGATGGTGGCACCAGCACCTGATTTGGTAGCTCTGGGGCGTGGGGGGATTTTTAATCATAAATGTCATTTAATCATAAAATTACTATTATTTTGCATTAATAAGTGCAGTAACTAATGGTATTGTATGTTTATTTTCTATTTCCTTACAGTAAAGCACTAAGCTTGAGTTGAGATCCAAATAAAATTAACTTTTATTAACAACACACACACACATACATACATATATATATATATATATATATATATATATATATATATATATATGAGGAGTTCAGATGCAAAAGCCTCTAAGTGCCATTTGAAATTTTCTTCTAGAATGATCATTTTTATCAAGCTTGTATTTTTAAGTTCAGTGATTTCACTTAAATGGCAATGATAATTACCTGTTAATTGTTATTTAAGTGAAATTACTGAACTTAAATATACAAGTTTGATAATCATCATTAAAGAAGAAATTTTTAAATGGCATTTAGAGGCTTTTGCATATGAACTCTTCATATATATATATATATATATATATATATACACACAGGTAACACTTCATTTAAGTGTACTCATTGAGGCTGATTTATACTTCTGCGTCAAACCTACGCCGGAGCATCTATGCTGTAGGCTATGCGTTGGTTTTTTATTTACAATTGTGTCGTTGTCACGTTGATGGGCAATTACACATGCAGAGTGACATCCGAAGGAGTGGTTCTAGCACTGTGTTATATATTATACATTATTACATGCAACTAACCCTAAACCAACCCTTAGCCTTATAGTAATTTAGTTAATTATTATTACACAATACTTAAATGCAAAAATATACTGTAACATGGATGCATTAAAATGCAGTGTAACCAAATAAAATTTCAATTTAGATAATATTTAGAGCTTTGAAGAGCTGTACAAAGAGTGAAGCACTTGAAAGTCATTTGAAAGTGCTAAATTCTAACTTTCCAAATGGATGTACGAACCATGTAATGAATTATGTAAAAACATTTGACTATTTCTGCCACAATACCATGTTTACAGTTAGTTACTACATTAAATCCATTACTAATGTTGGTGATATTTGGACTGAAAAGCCTTCTATAACTTGTTAATTCATGGCACAATGTTTATCCTAGTTTCAACAGTTTAATGCTGATTAAATAATTTGAACTCTGATCAAGTTCACTCAAATTCACACCAGTAGATCAAGTGTGAAAGCACCCACTGAGTTGATGGTGCTTTTATTTTTTATTGCTGTTATAAAAAAAAAGTAGCATGCAAAGGCTACTCCATGAAAGTATTTACTAACTTTGCACTTTACAGTCTATTCTAAACTAAAATGCTCTCCTATCTTTTTTTGTCTTTACTGTTTCTGTCTGGCCATTTATTGCTGCTGAATCGCACTCTCTGCTCACATTGCTGCCTATGGGGACTTTTTCGTGACCTGGACCTTTTTACTTTTCAAACAAATTGGATTTTCTGTTCCTGACGTGCTAATGGGCTCACCAATTAATCCTGCAAAATGATCTTGTCACCTTAATGGCTACCGGTAATGCCACCATGCAGCTGGGAACCTGCACATCCAACAAGCTATTCATCCAGTAGACCCTCTGGACAACCAGATGGACAAACACTGTACATCCAAACAGGCTGAAAGGGTGGTGGAGGGCCCCTCGCTGTCACCCTTAGGCTCTCAGCCCTCGCTGAATACCCAGCTCACACAGCCCACCTCTTCCACAGGTAACTCCATGTGGAGGAGTCATACCTGGGCCTGGTGGCTTTTTGTGGGTGGTAGATGGTCCCATTTACACCTGGTATTAAATGCATGTTTAGTTGTGCATGCACATTTCCCTGTGCCATTTTCTAATTTAAATTATTCTTAAAAACACTGATTAAATGTAATTTTTGTTAATCTTGGAATGAATATCTATTTTTCATGTTGTATATTGTAACTTCGTGATGCCAAAATCTACTTGCAGGCTTTTTTTTTTTTTTTACATTTTAAAATAACATGAAAATAATTATTAGCATCAGGCAGAATTTTAATATTGGTGAACTATTGATGAATGTTACCAGGTGTTGTGGGATTTGCATGTGTGATCGCTTTTGATGTGAATTTATCTGGTCAGTTGGACAACTTCTGTCCTCTTCCTTTCATCCACGTTTTGCTTGCTGCTTATACTTTCTGCATTCTTTTATCTTGCTTTGATACTTTTTATATATCACAGTTTGTTATTGTTGACAATATGTTGACCTTTCTCTGGTTGAGTTATTTGTTCTCCTATATGTTTTGTGTCCTTATGTCTCAGTTTAACAACATTGTGGATATTGGTGCATTGCTAACTAAGTACATGCCCATTTTTCTGTCGATCTCTTTGATTTTGTTCATGAATTAATGTCTTTTTTTATTTTGTTTTGACTGCATTTCATGTACCTGTTTCCATTTCCATTGATTTAATTGTAGCCCCCTCCCACAAATCCATACGTCATGAGGCTGTCAGAGCCTGGTTGGACTCGATGTCTGAAGGTAGAGAGGAAAAATCTTATATTAGTGCTAACTGAAACCCCCATTAGTGCATGGCAGGACTTTTGAACACTTAACACCACTGCAATCATTTTTAACATGTATTTGCATGTGACGTTTCAACATGCAATCAAAGTCGACAATACTGCATGCTGCTTCAGTCGTGTGAGACAGCATCTGGTGTGATTTTTATAATTCAGCTTGATCCAAACACACACTGACTAATTCATGAATCCAACATGGTTCATTAAATATTCTTCTGAAATAATACAAATTTTGAAATGTCTTTTAATAAAAAATAAATAAATAAAAAAACACTTTACAGAATGTTAAAAGAATTTGTACACTCTAAATTTGTTGTCCCAGGATGTCTGTGGTGCATCTCTGGGGGACACATGGAGCACTTTATCTAAAGAACAAGGCTACGGAGCCAAAAAGAACTAAAAACATTTCTAGATATTTTTATGGTTCAGAGAGCGGACAAACCAAAAAAAATAAACAAAAAAAAAAAAAACTCATATGACAACCTTGAGCATAGAAACAGAAACAGAATGAAAATGGTTGCATACAAATCTGAAGCTTGTAAAAAAAAACTTGGCTATGGTTTAAAGTTTTGCTGTTAATAGGCAAAACTTTTGTGCACATATTAACATTAATTAATATAATTTGCTGACAAAATGGTGGTGAGTGGAAGAGGGTGTTTCAGTTAAGTCTACATATTTATTTATGTTTGTAATGTTCAGTTTGGTGCCATTGCTTTTTATTCACAGCTCTTTACTCACCCACATCTCAACCCTTCTCAACAGCTGCTGATTTTGAGTCCAAGCCATTTGACTGTTTAAACTTGCATACTTGCATGTGTTTAACTACTAATATCATTCATTTATTTCAACATTTTGTCATGTGCACTCATTGTGTTTAAGTTAAAGTTCCCTAAAGACTAACATTTGTTAGCTATTCTTTGCTTTTTTTTTTTTTTTTTGCACACTTATTCACACTTTTGTTCTGCTAACACCTGTACATGGAAGATTTCCTAATAAATACATAGTTTTTGCTTTTTTTTTTTTTTTTACTTTTGGCCAACTTATTCATCTTATTCTTCTCCTCTGATCCCAGAGCCTTGTGAAGAGGATGACGATGCAGAAGCAGGCATTCCTGACTTTGAGCCGGGTACTGAAATAGATCAAGGTTTGTCAAATCCGTATGCCATTTTTTTGTGTGATTTTATTACACCTTTAGAAAGTTTAAGGTTTTGCAGTTTAATTGGCAATGCCAGCCTTTTTGTCTCGATTTAGTAAGTAAAATTAGGTTAACAGACGTTTTTTCTTACCGACAAACCTGAGATTATGTTACTTTGACTTTATTTTGTCGCTTACCTTTTTTGTAATTTATTTTTCATTATTTAAATAAAGATGGGGAAATATGATGGTAACAGGGTTGAAAACTTATGAAGTATTTGTTATAATAGACTGTCAACAGAAATGTATACAGAATTTGCTTGCTTTTGCAATAATCTTACTTTTTAAAATGTATTTCCATATATTTTGAACAGACTTTCTCACTCTTTTAATTTCTAATGTCACAGAGGACATTCCCTCAGATGCAGAGGCCGAAGCTCGTTCACATTGCATAGACGAAGTGGTGACGCTTCCAGTGGATATGGGCAAACCAGAGAGCCAGGGACATGTTTTCAACACTGGTAATCATAACCTAATCATATAATCTCATGCCTTTTCCATTTTTGTTTGAGACCACTGATTGCAAATGTTCATGTCCTTGCATGACTTGCGTCTCTGAACATATTGCATCAATGTCTTGCTTCATAATTATTCAGACTTTGATGATTAAAATCTCAACTCAAGGGATATTTTCGATGTCCATCAATATTTGAGCCAATTTTATTTTTCCTTGCAGAGAAAACATCTGCAAATCCAAGGGAATTGATTGTGGACGTTGTGCTGTCTCCAATCCAAAAACCTGCTTTGCCCATAGAGGAGGTAATGCAGGTTGTGAGATCTAAATGTCTTGGGCTCACTTGTTTGCTCTGTATTTAAATAGCAACAAAAAACACTGCATACTCTACAATTCTACCATTCTTTTTCCCTTTATACAGGTGAAAGAATTTTCTCCTGTAATACTAGTTAAATCTCCAGGTGCACGTTTCTTCCCTGAGCCCTATCTACCTGGTAATGCCAAACTGAATATCCCCTCGCCTCAGAGTCCTGATGCTAAAGGACCCCATTCTCCTGTTGCTCAAATTGTTACTCTATCGCCCATCTGCTCCCAACCTGTTCCACAACCAGAGATGGCATCTCCCAAATCACCTGTCCAGCCTTGTGCTTGTTCTCCAACAGGTAATCCTTTGTCTCCAATGTGTACCCAATCACAACCCTGCCATGAGCCACCCTCACCCCTCTCCACAAGCTCTCCTGTCAGAACTCAGCCAGTACCAGCAGTCACTTCCACTCCTTTGGCTAAACCTGCTTCCGAGAACCGAAACAATGGACCCTTGAATGATTCAGCACCTGAGGAAACCCCCGTCAAGAAAACAGACCTCATTGAAGAGTTCTGGATGAAGAGTGCCGAGATCAGAAAAAGTTTAGGACTCTCGCCTCTAGATCGAAGCAAAATAACGGGTGAGAAGAGCATTGTGAAAGCTCCAACGCCTGAATCATCATCTCCCAGGTCTTACACCCCAGAGGACTTGTCTGAAGAGCAGAAGCCTACTTTCACAGGGCGTTCTATCATACGCAGAATCAATATTACCTTGGAGGGTCAGGTTATATCTCCAGTGGAACCTAAGAGCAATAGTTCTGAGAAGAAAGACTTCAGCAGCAGTTCAGGGTTGGGTCTAAATGGAAGCGTGACTACCAGTCAGACAGCAACTAGTGACAGCTACAACAACTCTGATTCTACCATGCTCACACCTCCTTCCAGTCCCCCACCACCCCCACCTAATGAGGAGCCAGCTGCTCTCCAAAACAAAAGGCCTCAGGCTTCCTGGGACAACCTCCTTGAAGGTACTGAGGAACCCAAATCTGAGGCTATGCCTCCTAAACCTAAGACTCCAGTTAGTCCTCCTCAACCACAATCAGTTATGGCTCCAGTGCCGACCCGTAGAACTAACCCACCTGTTGTGATGAGGGTAAAGGAACCGAATAAACCACGGCGCGAAGAAGTAAGGAAGTCTTTTGTAGAGTGCGTAGAAGAGATACCATTTGCTGACGATGTTGAAGACACGTACGATGACCGCACTCCAGATACAAGTGGTCTGGAAAAATTCTACACCCCGCCAACCAGCAAGGTCAATCGGGACAAGCCTCCTTTCCACCTGGCACTGGCAATGGAGAATGGCAAGCCCAGCATTACTGAAGGAGTTTCCCGGACAGCAAAAAATCCCCAACGTTTTTCTCCTGAAGCCAAGGAGATCGCAGAAGAGCGAATGAGGGCACGGGAAAAGTCTGTGAAAAGCCAAGCTCTGAAAGATGCTATGGCCAAGCAGCTTAGTAAGATGAAAGAAACAGAGGCTGCCAAGGGTGCTGTGGCAAAAGTAGCCTGGAATGTTCCAGAGACAACAGGAAAAAACAAAAAGCAATTAAATGCCTCCAAGGACTCTGCGGTGAAGGCCTTGGAGTCCAAAAAGCAGACAGACACACCGGCCATGAAGACCTTGGACAGTTCAGTCACATCTTCAGAGAGCTCCACAGGAGGCAAAAGCAAGAAACGCAGCTCACTGTTTTCTCCACGCAAGAACAAAAAGGAAAAGAAAGCCAAAAATGAAAGACTATCTGGCACAGAAGAAACGCCACCCAAGCACAAGTCCCTGTGGAAGGCGGTGTTCTCTGGCTACAAGAAGGACAAAAAGAAAAAAGACAACAAGTCATGCCCTAGCACACCCTCAAGCTCTACAACTGTAGACTCAGGGAAGAAGAAAGAGTCACCTCTGGACAGGTCCTCAGGTCAGCTGGAATTTTCTCATTCAGATTTTTTTTCATCCCAGTCAAAATGTATTATTGTCTATCCTACTTCTAATCTGAAACCTATGAAGGCAGCTCCTTTCTAGGCCAGCATCCTAACTGGCATCGAACCTCATAAGTGACCGATCACTCAGCACGGTAGATTCACTTTAAAGTGGTTTCAATGGAGTTCACTACTGTTACCATGTTGCTAAGATAACATGTAACATAGTGGTACATGTAATAAGAATGCAAGTGTATTGCTTAAAATATTACCGGGGTGCACATGCATGGTAAAAATAAACGATGTTCAACAGAAAACGTGGAGGAAAACGCTTTAGAGTAGCAATATTTTTGCCATTTTTGGGGACAGGTACATGTTTACTTAATGAAGTAGGATTTTTTTCTCCATCTCTTGTAAGATAGCAATGATTATGATAAGTGAGTTAATTGTTTATTTGGCGTACAACGGTTCGCAGTCGATCTGTACGGACTAGGCCATGTGATTCACGGTTTAACTGCTAAGTTTAACCATCATGGAGTGAAAATGTATAATTTGTACGTGTTTTGTCTTGTTCTTTTAAATCTTTCACACAAAATTATCCAAATAAATTATTCAAAATACCCATCTCAGCGAGCATTCTCGCTGTTATGTCATAAGTGAACAGTCGAAATTGAAACCAGATGTGTGTCAGTGTATTTGCTCCGTGCATTCGGTCTTAAAGTGACAGCAGCCATAATATCCCTGTTGTAGTCTGTATCATTAATGTTAATAAAATAAAAGAAATACAGCTTTAACAAAGATGAACCTATATTTAATTTCTTCTGTGAAGAAATAGTGTTAATGTGAGGAGAGCTTGTTGTAAAAGTGTGCCGTGTAAAGCATCTCCAGATGCTCCCTTGAGAACCAGACCAAAAAAAAAAAAATGATGTGCACCCATGAATATAAGCATCATGACACAAAGCGTTGTGTGATCGCTGTCTTCGAATTAGGACCCAAAACAGATAAATACTAAGTGTGCTTTTTAAAACAGAGAAAGGTGGATGGTTAAAATCTGTATATCCATGCAGTGTGTCAAAAACTTGTGACGAAGCTTGAAGCTTGTGACATAGACGCGTACGTCTCACTTCAGACCCTCATAGGTTATGTTAAAATCTTGCAGAATTTTGCTAAGTTTAGTTTAACTTTCACATGTTTTCTCAGTCTCTTTCAACTGGTGATTTTCTAATGCAAAGTTCTCTTTAATTTACTGATGTAGATTTACGTCTGAGGAGAAATCTCAGCTTTTCTGAGGACTCTGATCTCTCCTGTGATGATGTTCTAGAAAGATCCTCTCAGAAGTCCAAGAGTGATGTAAGTCTATATAATATTTAAATAGCCTCGTTTTTTTTTTTCTCATTTGAGTCTATTGTTTTCTTTCTGAAGCTTCTCGAATTTTAATGACATTTTTTACTGTTCTCAGCGCCATGTGGACCTGTTTGACTTGGTGTCAGATTTGAAAAAAGAGACGATTAAAGATGAAAGATCCAAAGAAAAGGAAAAGGACAGGGCTATGGAAAAAAGACGATTGAGGGAAAAGGGAAAGGAAAGGTCAAAAGAGAGGGAGAATGAGAAAAAGAGGGTGAAAATGAAGGATATGGAACATGAGAAAGGAAAAGAGGAAGAGGTATTTCAGTGATTATGTATTGCACAATTGCACAACTACTGGTTTTCAGACAGAACATGAATGCAACACTATGCCAAAAAACCACAACAACAAAACAAAACAGTAAATATATATTTTTATATATTGTTCAGCATTGTGTTTCATTTGAAATCTGTACGAAATCGGGCATTCTTGTGCGTTTGTGTGTGAATAGAGAGAGACTTAAGGTAGATGTATGTTCACCAGAATTCATAGAATAAAAAAGGCACTTTTAGAGTGCAGTGTTCATCTTTCGTAACTAGTCTAGTGGATATGAAACTGTTTCGTGATGAGTATTCTGTTTGTCCAAGTTATTATTGGGGAGGGGGTAGTTGTGTATGTGCTCCTACCCTCTAGCAAATCTTTTAGAGTAATCTTGTAGTCCAAAAGGTCCAAAATTAACTTTTTACCACACCTGCCAATGTAAAATTATTTGGCCATAGATATTGGCGTGCCATTTTTTACCAGTTTTGTTGATTAATGTGATGAATATTCATACTGTCTAGGTTGCCACATGAGGTTGTGGAAAAAAATCTTGGCTGGTAAATGTTAATTTTGGACCCAGAGTTTAATTGTGTTGCACAAAACACAATCACATTAATTTGTACTTATGCACTCATCCCAGTGTCCTTAAATGTTTGTGTGTCGTCGTAGAATCCTGATTTGATTTAATTGTACATTAACCCATCTAATCGCATATTTTTTTTGTTTTGTTTGTTTTCCAATTTATTTTTCTAAGTCTGTTTATGTACCTCATGCATTGGCGTTCAAGAGATCGTATGCCACAAAGGTAGTGTGTTCATTCATTCCCATTGGTCTACGCATGTTGTATCACACCGTCATGCCTAACCCCTGTCTGTTATTGTTGGTCCAGATATTGCTTTATTTTATTACTAACCGTTTTCTGCAGCATGGTGAAGGCTAAAGCACCCCCTTTCTGCTGGAGGATGTAACTGCATCCCATGACATTCTCAAAAGGCTTTCTGGCTGTTTTCAGCATAACGTTGTCTACACTATGTTCCTGTACTATGTAATGGTTCATATGCAACTCGTTTTTCTCATTTCATAGCTTTTACCTGACTTTCATGAACCATCTCCAGAGTCACTGTTTGTTTGTTTTTTGGTCTCCGTCTATCTTACACTTTGTTCTATCTTACTCATTGGCTCTGTGCACAGACAACAAGAGGTTGTGACATTAGTCCTGGTACTTTATGTTTTGTAAATGATGCATTTGTGTAACAAATCAAGTCTAGCTATATCTTGACTATCAAATCTATCTAGTTTGCTATTTTAGAGCTTGAGTCAACTCTGTTTTGTAATTTTTAGTACTGTTTTGTGTCTATTTTTTTTACCCATAATTTGATTATGGTCGTAATTATATACTTAATATATTTATTTAATTCACTGAATTTACAAAACAAATGTGCGTTATGATATACATGTCATTTATTCGTTTATTTACAGCAAAAAAACTATATTGTGATATTTATTGAGGTATATACAGTACCAATACTGTGATAAAAAGTTACTTGTACTGTGGTATAAACTTTTGATTATGTTGCCAAAATTGCATATAGAGGTGCTTTAGAATTGTAAGTCAGAAGTATTTCAGCCTACTAGTGGATTAGCTTTGACATTTTGCTGTTTTAGATTCTGCTGTTGTAATATATTACACAAACTCCTGCCATAGACGTCCATGAGACACCAGACAAGGATCCGCCTTCAACTGACCTGGATACAGGTTACAGGAGCGCATGTTCTGACTTTTTAATTCCCGTTTGCAGAAGACGTACACTGAGGAGGAACTCAACGCCAAGCTGACAAGAAGAGTACAAAAAGCTGCACGGAGGCAGGCCAAGCAAGAGGAGCTCAAGAGGCTCCACAGAGCCCAGGTGAAAGCATATTAATGATTTATTTTATTTTTTTCAAAAAGTTGAATTTCAACAATTATCATGCAGAATAATAGAGTGTGAAGTCAACCAGAAGCTACTTTTTTATTCCCCAGATCATTCAGAGGCAACTGGAGCAGGTGGAAGAGAAACAGAGGCAGTTAGAGGAGAGAGGTGTCGCGGTGGAAAAGGCGCTGCGAGGGGAAGCAGGTATTTCTCTCTTTTGTCTCACTTTTTTTTTTTTTTTTGATCAAAATGGTTCCTCAGATGCTCTGTTGAAGGGTTAAATCCTTGGAGCAGATCTTCATAACTCATGCTATTCTATGTAGCTATTCTTTGACCTTTGTCAGAGCGCTGCTTGCTGTTATTTCTAGCTTCAAACTTCAAACTACAGTGCAGAAATTAAAAGTGAAATTGTGTTTATGCATCTTTTGCCTTTTGATTAAAAGCCATTTCGTGAACTTGGGTTAGTATTCTGATGCACAGGATCCGCTTATTTATACAAACCTTGCTAGCAGCTTGTACTGTATGTCATTACTAAATTTATTTCATTCTGTCAGGCTTATAACATTAGCATTTCATTCAGGGTTCCTGTAATTATGGAAAACCTGGAAATATCAGGGAATGTTACAATTGTAATTATTTCCAGCCTTGAAATAGGCCTTGATAAATAATAAAACCTTGAAAGAGTCGCACATTTTTGTAGTGAATATCATTTTTTTCCCCTAGTCATGCTCGGCTCTAAATTATTTATTCGCCAATATTGCTTTTGAGCTCTCCAGCTGCAAACATTTTATTTATTTTATTTTTGCCTTCTTGGACACATTTTTACATAAAAAATAAATAAATCTGTCAATTCCAAGTATTTGCACTGACATACAAATGGAAATCTGCCCCAGCTGTCTTTTTTAAATTATTATTATTATTTTTTTTTAAACGTATTCACTTGAAAAGCCATATCAAATCATCTTCTAACATATCAAATATAGATATTGCAGAATTAATTTTTGTGTTTTCTGCATTGATTTACACATGACAAGGCCCTGTCATACTTTCCATTCAATATTTTCTGCAGTAACAGCTACATTAATTGCTAGAATCTTTTTCATTATTGGATTCAAAGATAATTGTTTACCTTTGCAAAATGTGAACAAATTATGTTAATAATTTCAAGTAAACCAAGATGCAACAAATTAAATTGTACGAAATGTATGGTTTGTGAACAGTAGGGTAGTTACAGGCAGTAGAAAAAAAAAATATGAATTTGCATTGCAATTATTGTTTCCTCTCTCTCCTACTCCATTCCATCTTTTATCTCTAGTGTTTCTTAATCTCTTTTTATCCTTTACTCTCTCTAAGGGTTGTATAAAGGTTCTAGTGTTAGTCCAAAACAGCGTAAGAGACGCTCAGGTATCCATTGTGATAACTCTAGTAGGTGTTGTAGTCATCCCAGCGTATCATGCCATCCTCATGCCGAGCATTGTCTCTCCTGCTCTCTCCTCATGAGTGTCTCAATTGCATGCCCAGTCAATCCGATCACGCTAAGCATAGATTTGTGTGCCACTTCACTGGATGCAATCCACTATAAATGATGGAGAATGTAACCGTATTATAAGCTATTTCTTCAATTTTGAATCTATTCTGTTCCATTTTGTCAAACTTAAAACACCTTTTCTTGTAAATTGTCTTCTAAATGCTTTTTATTCATGTTTTGTTGTTCAGCGTAACAAAGGATCACAGTATAAAGTGTTAAAATGCTCGAGATGCATTGAATAACATATACAGATTACTCTATATTCTACTTTTGACATTCGGTAACACTTTACTTGAGGGGCTGTGTAGAAGACTAACATGACACCTTCATAATCATGATGACATATGTTGAAGGATGTTTTATGCATGTTTATGACAACTGTCATTAAGTGTCATTCGCTCAGTTATGATATTTTTAATGCAAATATGACATTGTTTGAGATGTCTTGTTTATGACAACTTGACAAACCAATACATCATAACCTGTCAGTGTCTTTGTCATGACAACTTGACATTACTAAGACAACACAACCTGTCATAAACATGACATAGCAGATTAAAGGTTCTCTAAGCGATGTGGGGCCAAAACATTTTTTGTCACATACATCAAACGTCTCCTCACTATCGGCTAGCTGGCTGTCCCCTAAACACACTGTAAAAAAACGTGGTCTCTGTAGACACCACAGGCTCCACAAACGGCAACAAAAACAATCATGTCTCACCCGGACCACGAAACCTAACAAACAGTGTTCCAGCCAATCACTGGCAAGAAGTATTTGAGGGTGGGTCTGGGGGGTTAGTGCGCGTGCACATGAAGGGGGTGTGTGTGTGTGAAGGAGATAGAAGCATCAGAAAGAAGTTTGAAAAATGGCCGACACACGACCAAAGAGACGTCGTTCTGAAGAACAAATTAAAAAGAAGAAGGAGTCGGATAAAGAACGTGCGAAGTTCCGAATTTACATCGGTAGCAAAGCTTTTGAACGATGGCGAGAACTCCGGCGGCAGAAGGGCTTCCAGTCCGACGTCAGGTTGCTCTGTTTTTGCTGGACAGGTGGGTAACGTTAAATTGTTTTTTTTTCTTCTAAATTGACGCTTTATGTTCGCCAAACCCACACAATGATCTAATTAGCTAGAACTATGCACGTTCACAATTATTTCAGGAAGGACGGAAGGGAGGGGGAGGAGATGAGATGCGGAGGAGGGAGGGTCTAGCTAGCCTCCAATTTGTTTGAAAATATTCCGAACGTCAACAACACCCACGATCGCTCAGAGAACCTTTAATGATCAAACTTAAGAAACCACCTAGCTTTATTGGTTAACATTACATTAAATTGTTAGGTGGTTGGTTTTGACATTGGCTGTCATGAAGCCATTATAACATTAATGACAAATTCAGTGTGTACCACTGTAGTTGAGGTCCCAAAAAATATTTATGCCAAAGTTATAATGGCCTCATGACAGCAAATGTCAAAACCAACCACATGACAGTTAAACTTAAAGGGCACCTATTATGCCCCTTTTTACAAGATGTAATATTGGTCTCAGGTGTCCCCAGAATGTATTTGTGAAGTTTCAGCTCAAAATACCCCACAGTTAATTTATTATAACCATTTGAAAATGTCATTTTGGGGCCTGCTTAAAAATGAGCGGTTTCAGGGGGTATTCCACCTTAAATGCAAATGAGCTGCATATCCCCGCCCTGCCATTGGATGAGGGCGTAACTTGATACCTATGGCAGGCAGTACTGAGAGAGTGAAGAGACGCGCCGTATTGAATGTCATTCAGAGTACGTTTGAATCGGAATATTTAAATAGTATGAAGAGACTCCGGCAGAATAAACAAATGAGAATGGACCAGTACGTCTCGGTATGGTTATTTGATACTTTTATGTACTTTAGAGTTGTAATCGCGTCCCATTTGAAATGATGGATGTCCAGCACACACACACAGACACTAGCGCAATTTTTTGAAACTACATATACATTCTATGATAAAGTTTGCAACGTACGAGCGAAATTACATTTATGCGAGGGACCTGTGGCGTCATGTTTAGCTACTTGTCATAGGTGCTTCTGTGGCAAATGTGAGAAGATGGCTAACTTACAGAACACCAACATATATGCAGTTTTTAATACAATATCTTTAAAAATATATATATTTATAAACGTGTGGTTACACACTATACAAACAAGGTTTTAAATTATATACACAGACATCCTATGACGGCAATAACTTTAGACGCATTTGTTATTGAATTGGCTGACATTGACTGAAAAGACTATTTGCTCAAAAATCATAAAATACACGTACTGTTACTGGAGGTGACGGTGGATCGCAAACAGTAGACGACAATCCACACTTGAGGATTAACTTTTAAGCCACAACAACAGGATTAACCCACGAGTCCACGACAGAACATAAATTTACGTTTCCAAGAGACATTACCGGCTGTCGTCGTTGAAACAATGAAGGATGGTGTGTACAGATCACCGAGGGCGGGGTCTAGGCCACAGCCACACTGTCAATCAACCCCCTGTCTCCCGTTCTACGTCACAAAGACCTGGATCTCAGAACAGCTCGTTCTGAGGCAGTGCATATGATTTATTGAGATTGTAAAAAAACTACTGGATGGATTTTTATCATTCTAGGGTGGTTTTGCTCACACACTGCCAACACACATTTATGTTCAAACACCATGTAAAAGTGAATTTTCCATAATAGGTGCCCTTTAATTTTATGTCAAGTTGTCATGACAAAGACACTGACAGGTTATGGTTTATGTCAAGATGTCATTACCAAGACATCTTAAACAATGTCATATTTGCATTCCAAATGTCATTATTGAGCGAAAGACACTTAATGACAGTTGTCATAAACATGCATAAACCCTATTTCATATTAATGACATATGTCATGTCATGGTTATTAAGGTGTCATGCCAGTCTTATGCACACCCCTTCAAGTAAAGTGTTACCAGATATTCTACTAACTACAAGTAAACTAGACGTCAACTAGATGTCAACTAATAGAGTATTGGTAGACAGTTAGGTGTTGGGTTCGGGTTTGTAGAATAAGTTGACATATTTACAAAGTTACTTATAGTTAGTAGAAAATCTAAAGTAGACCATCAAAATAGTGTAACAAGTCATATGAGGGAGAAAAACATATTCAAGCATTTTAACCCTTTATACTACAGACAATGTGTATGGCTTATGAACATCAAAATGGTGTTACCAATGACTCTGGCAGGAATAATAATAATAAAAAAAAAACCTGCTGTTTTAGAGGCGAAAACATGCTCGCACTCCGGAGTATATGCTGCCCTTGTGGCGGAACGCAGCAGTGCAACAAATCTATGTGCCCATTTACCATTGCGGGACTTGCGATATAAAAATCAATTAACTACATTTGTTTACATGCCAAATAACAAGTTGTGGTAAATGTATATTCAGCATACCTTGCTGCGTGTGTGTTCGTGTCCAACATATGCATGACTTGAAGCTACTGGCTGTGCCTGTGTGTGCAGTAACATGTTTCTAATATATCCTTATTGTAGACTATTGGGGAGAGTCTAATTACAGTGAGATCCTGGATTTGCATCTGGGCGGTATGTATTTCAAATCTGTTGCTTGAAATGGACTAACAACTAACGCCCTCTCTTTTCCCCCTGTACTTACTGACCTCTGTCTTCTCTTATTTACCCCCTTCCGCCTAAAAATCTCTCACATTTGCCCCTGAAATTTCTAATATTAATTATATATAACGATTAATCGCAGCCAAAATAAAAGTTTGTGTATACATAATATATTTGTTTGTGCTGTGTATAATTATTTTGTATATATAAATACACACACGCATGTATATATTTAAGAAAATGAGTTATTCATATATGAAATATTTATAGTATTTACTTGCAAATAATTCTTAAATGTATACATGCATGCATATGTATTTATATTTACAAAATAATTATACAAAGCACACACACACATATATTATGTAAACACAAACTTTTATTTTGGATGCGATTAATCGCAATTAATATTTGCACAGCCCTTATGAAAATGTCTATTCTTGTAAGTAGTATTTTGTATTTTATGTCCTGTATTTTATATAAATATTACATGCATTTTTTAATATTTCATGATTAATTTCTTTAAGGATCATTTCATTTTTATTTAAATATACGAATACATTGTAAACATGAACATTTTATATAATAATTAATATATTTGGGTATTATTCAAATCTGAGTCAAACAAAACACAATTTTTCCCCCCATTAAATTGGCATTCAATTTGCTTTCAGTTTTGATCTTAGTTTGCAAACTAAAAATGTTCCACTAATGTGTAACAGAACCAATCCAAAATGCTTAATCAAACAGATAGAAGTAGCTAGCTTAAAATCCTGATTAAGCCCCTCCCCTCTAGCCTTTTGCATAGCCGATCCCTGTCTGCTTTACTTGCCAAGATTTTAGTTTTCATATTTCCTTCCCATACCTGCTCAGTTGCATAAGGGGGCCCGGACCCTGAAAACATCTCAGTGTTCGTAGCTCATTGCGATTGATTCCATCATGTGTGGTGCGTCTTCACTGTATTCCCAAACCTTACATCTTACATTGTGGATCTATTCTGTGCTTGTTTGAATGAGTGTATTGTCTTGCGTTTCATTGATCACACTGTGAAGTTACAGGCAAGCCATGCTGAAATCACACACGCAGGCAGGAGATAGCGTGGTTATGGTGAATAAATTACTCATTGTTTTCAAAGGACATTGAGGCATTGTTTAACCATCTCATGAATCTTTTTCAATGCAACAAGGTGTTTCTTAAACATAGCATGACAATAAGTTCTTGAAAGACATCTTATTATTTTAGATGTTGGGTTATGGGTCTTTACATATGCTAACAGTGTTTATCAACAATTATAAAATGGTTAGTTCCAATCCTTGATTCTGTAGCTGTGCATTATTCATGATAAAACATGGCTATGACCGCTTCACCCAATGGTTCTATTTATCACTGTGCAACACTGCAGTTCCTATGTTGTTTTTATTTTAGCTTTCATGCATATTACACATTGGAAGTTGTTGCTGTTCATGCCACGGTCAGGGACTATTTTTTCTAGTGAAAGCAGAAGGCTTTTAGTGATTTTACTTCATGAACGATGCACTAAATATATATTTTTACTTTAATATTTTTATTGTGTGGTAACCGTTTTATAAAAGCAATAAGGTACTTGAGGCAAGTGCTGTATCGTGAATAAGTAACGGCTGAAAGGGAGTTGCAGGAAGCACGCTTCGTGTCGTGCCTAACAACGCCCTTACAGCCGTTACTTATTCACCCAGACTGATCTCATGAAATTGCTTATGTATGACACGCCAATTCGTATTTCCATTTTTGGCGTTCTATCAACACTCATAATCGCTTTTCAGCGTGTTTATGAACGCCGTTGACTTAACGTTATTACTGTATATATAAATATTTGACCTATCCCAACCCCTTCCCTAAACCTACCTGTCACTGGGGTTAATAGCATTTATGAGTGTTCACTTACCATCGCTCCACAGATGTAGATCTACATTTTGTTTCGCTCAGACATTTAACGGCGTGTACATACACGCGGACATTAATGGCGTAGAAATACACGCGGATATCTCAAAATGCGTATAGAAAACACGCCACTTGACTTGAAAGTGGCGTGTATGTTTACGCAAAAGTCATGATGTCATGTTGATTCACCATACAGCACAGCCTCTCGTACCTTATTGCTTTCTCGTTTAATTAGGAAACTAAGGTAAGTACAACATATCCACATTTTATAAATGTTTTGGGAAACTGGCTCAAGATGATGAAAAAGCATTTGAAATCCAAAAACGAATTAAACTTGCTAAAGTTCGTTAGATTTCTGTTTTGGAATTGTAATGCTGCAACCCCATACTTGCAGCTTGTGGCTACATTTAGTTTTATTAACAGTTGCACCGAGATTAAGTAGCAAACATGTGAGCTGTGCAGTTGGATTGATTGTCCTGCAAAAACGAGTTTTTCTCATCACAATCTAGTTGTTGGCAGACCTGCTAACAGTTGGTGGATTTCTCGTAATCCTAGATCAAACACATTTTGCATAATTACGGTCAGCTTTCTGAGTCCTTGGCTGGAACACTTGGTCGTCATTTCCAAAACAATACAGTTGTCCCCATTTTTGTAACTAATTAAAAACTTCAGAAAGCCGTTTTAGGTTTCTGTGTAACTTTGCATCAGTGTGCGTTTGTTTTTGGTCTGGTTTCCCCGTGGGTCGTTACCATGCATGTCTGCATAAGAATGCAAGCTTGTTGCTTTTCATGGATAATTAGTTCCCATAACTGCAGAGGACAAGCCAGTGATACAAGATGAGGTTTAAGAGGAGTGGTCATTGCATGTTGGATTTAAACAAATCTTTTCATTGAAAAAAACAAACATGTCAGTTTATTTACACAGTGGAACAGGATAGGAATGTAGAATAGGCAACTCTCCTCATTCTTCACATAAGACAAGGTTGTATTAGTGCTGGCTAGATTTACCTGCTTCTGAATGCAGACAAGATCGCAGTCTGGCTTTCAAGGATTGCGCTGACAAACTCCTTTGTGATAGTCCCTTGTTGTGAATTGTCCAACATCCGTCATCCAATTCACCCTGGCATGGTAGAGCTCAAAGAATTTTACAAGTATCTGCCCTTTCATTTGCTCCCATGCATCATTGGTGAAATCCTTTACTCTGGCACAAGTAAGGGATTTCTTACTTTCATTCTTCTCAAGTTCATATGAGGTTTTTTTTTTTGTTGTTGTCTAGATCTCTTTTTCCTCTTGTGGCTGGATTGACACCTGCCGTACAGATTGCTGATTTCCATATCAGACGTAGTGTGAGGATTGCGAATTTTACACCCTGAACAATCTCCGAAAATGATATAATAATTCCACCTTAGATCTTAAAATCCAGGTTTTCTGAATAAATAGAACCCACTTTTAGGAGACCAACAGCTGCATACTGTACCTCTTTGATGAAGCCTATGCAGACATTTGGTTTGCTTTTGAGTCGCCACTTATTTTCCCTCAGTAGTGCACAAAAGGAAAAGTTCAAAGAGAAGAAATATTTCACCTCTCTTTCTCAGTTCATTCATGTTTGCGCTCTGTCCTGTGTCATTTCCTCCCACCATGTCACATCACACTGCTGCTTTTAGTTTCTCCCCAGAGTTCCTTCTCTTTTTGATTTCGCTCCTCACTTTTTTCTCTTCCACATCTCTTTCTTTCTCTCCTCTTTCTTGACTTCACTCTTCTGGTCACCTCTCGCTCTCTCTCTCTCTCTCTCTCTCTCTCTCTCTCTCTCTCTCTTTCTCTCTCTATCTCTCTCTCTCTCTCATTCCTTTCCTGTGTTGTGGAAGTTGAACCCTATGTCGGGACCCCTCGCCGAAGAGCCCTGTACCTCTGCCCCTGCTGTGCCCCTAAAGGTAACGTAAACCCCGTCATGTTTGCCGCCGGCCAGCTGTTTTCATAACAACATGGCCAGCGGCGTTACTTTGACAACCCACTGGACCTGTGGAGTATTGCTTTTGCCCTCCGACTACAAAGTCTACTTCTCCCCGCTGCCCGTGTGTGTCCAGGCTTAGTGGGTTTCCCCCAGCAGATTGCGTCAATGCTTCTGATGTACAAATTTGTAACTGTAGTAGGGCTGGACGATATTTTTCAGTTTTACCAAATAGCAATAGTTGCCAAGTAGATTCAAAATTGAAGCAAGAAGTAAAATTTCCATTTTGTTTATATGCACCAACATAATAAACAGAGACCGTTGCACCAGCTGTGCGTAAGTTACAACTTAGCCTAGGCTAAACCATGTAAATTGGCACTAATTTACAACTTAAGCACCATTAAAGAGTTTCGCATTGCACCATTAAACTTAGTTGAAGCGTAACTCTGCGCATATATATAATCAATTCTTTAGACTCATGATATTGCTGACATTTACACGTACATTTTAAGAGAGAACATTGTGATATTAATTTGTTAGCGCCTCTTCATCCCGAACCCATCCTTAATAGTGCGACTCTGTGTTGTGCATGTCAAATCAAATTAGACATAATCAATAAATGTAATTTATGTCAAAATATTGTCAGTATTTATTTATTGATCATTATTGATTCAGTTTCAAATGTTATGTACATATAAAACCACTTAAGTTATTCATGATAAAGTAATATTATATTTAATTTAAACTTACCGTGAAGGATAAACATGGCAACACAACTTCTGCTCACGTATTTGAAGGCTACTATTGGATCATTGAAGGTAACATAATATTATACGACTATGCTATGCATTACTTTACGGAGAGCTTAAGACCTAATAAAGTACAAATTTATGGACTAGCTAGTAGTTACTAAGCCTCTAGTGTGGAATTCGTGAATATTATGCGTTACATTTTAAATCGGGCAGTTTGAAAGAACTGATTCGGGTTAGTGAATCAAATTTGACCACACTATCTGCATTTTAGTTACAGAGAAAAATCTAGATCAACAAAAAAATACTATATATGTGGTAAATGTTTGGTATATCGCCCAGCCCTCAGCAGAATCTACAGAAGTTAAACCTTCATTTTTGGTTTCCTTTATTAATCACAATTCTACTTTTGTTTGCCTTATTTTAGACATTATAAACAGAAAGAATATAGCATGAAATACGTTTCTAAGTAGTACATTAGAGCCGACCTGATATGATGCCAGGTCATTAGTGTGTGTATTTTGGGGGAAACTGCTCTGCTGACTGTGTGAATTTAAATAACAGCATGATTGTCATTTGCGCTTACCGAGTAATAAACTGTCAAATACGTGTCCCAACCACATAGCTCCTTTATAGAGCTGTATCATGGTAATCCATAGACTATATTCACTGTGTGTCCATGAGTTTCCATAACACTAATGATTTGCTGTGAAGGATAGCATGTGTAAGGGGAACACAACAGGAAAGTGAGGTCTCCAATATTGGTCGTTTTTTCTGATGTCTTTGTCATTTCATCATGCTCAAATTTAAAGTCAACATGAAATCAATTTACCGGTAATTTTTTTTATTTTATTGCAGACTACTGGTCTTATTATGAACATTATTCAAGTGTGAAATCAGAATCTCCTGATTTTAAGGCTGTTAAAAAGTATTTTGCTTTTTTTTTTTTCTGCTAGGCATTAAAATTGAAGGCCATCTGATCGAAAATTATGTTTTTAGCCTGTGTAGCACCAAGTCTTTGGTAGTAACCTATCCAGTGTTACAGATGTCTTTTTTATGTAGTACGTCACAGTATGCGATTTACCAGAGATGAGACGGGGGGTGAGTCACTTGGGAGAAGAGAACGGACAAATTCGAGCAAAATGAGAGTGCAAATTTAATACTCAAGAGATGTTTACGACCGCAATGAAGCTGAACAGTTTATGCCACAAGACATTTAAATGAGGTCCTATGGAAATGAAAGCTATTTTTTTTTTTACCAGAATGCATTTTTAGAGTAATTTTTACTCTTTACAACATTAAAGAGGTATCCACTCTCTAATGTAAACAAGCCCAACATGGAGGAGAAGCACAGAATTAAAATGCATATTCACTCTCTGACAGTAGATGGAGCTTAAGGAACAGCAGAAATGCAACCATAACCCCGTAAATAAAGCTGGCTGTGCTACTTTTTACCTCTGAACAGTAGGCTATTTAAATATTTCAAACGGTTATTTGACATGTCATTTTATTACATCCGGTTATGCATGTTATATCTGAACTTTTACTAAGCACTGTTAGACGTTTTAAGATGTTGCATGTCATGTGTTTTCTATCTTCATATATTTAGTATGTTGTACTGAGTACTGTTTAAATAATACAATTTATTTTGAAATTGGTAAGTTTGTTCTTTATATGCGTACTGTATAAATTGAAGAACTCTTAAATTTGATTTTAAAAATGTGTAGCAAGAAAGTGTAATTAATTTTTTTTTTTCTTTTTCGTATAGCATGATAGAGGCCACTATGTTGGGGGGAAAAAAAAAACACCTTGACATCAGTTAATGCTTTTATTAAACACGTTACTTTTTTAGGATTGCTGGTTAACATGATAGTAGTAGTAGTAGTAGCAATAATCATATTATATTTCATTTATACTATATACTTAATTAAAACTATGATTTACTGTATGCGACTTAATGATTTTGTTATTCGTTTTTCTCAATAAATATTGTTTCTGCTTGAGATCACAATATAGAATTACAATGGTTTTGAATGAGATTTCATCTTTCATGTTGACTTTAAATGCAGTAGCACAGAATAAATGTTCGGCAACATTGTGGTGTGTCTGTCAGTTTTTAATTTGGTGTGTGTAACTATGCCTGTGTATAACAGTGCCCTTTCGGCACGACGTTAGCGTGGTTGTTATACGACTGTTCTAATTGTGGTTCTTCTTTCTCTGTTCCTCTTGTGAAAGCATGGGGCTGAGTGTGGGGGAGGCCACTCACAGTGCGTCCCACTGGATAAGTTTAGCCTCCCTGTCCTCT
This sequence comes from Pimephales promelas, assembly GCF_988280905.1. Taxonomy (NCBI): domain Eukaryota; kingdom Metazoa; phylum Chordata; class Actinopteri; order Cypriniformes; family Leuciscidae; genus Pimephales; species Pimephales promelas. The sequence goes on from NC_142778.1 coordinate 24,120,335, forward strand.
GTTGTCCCTGTCTCTCACTGTTGTGTCTGAGGACCTCTACTTTGCCTCTGTGTGTTTAAAACAGCCAAGGCCAGCAACCGCGAGCACAGCCATTCGATTTATGTGTGTACTGTCTTTTTTTTTTTCCCCTTTCATGTTGCTAGAGCCGCCTCTCCGTCAGCTAAGTACGTCATGCTGCATCCAGGTTAACATGCGATGGCTCATCTCAGTGCTTGGCTTCACTTGTGTGTTTATGTCTGTGTAGGGATGGGAGACGGGGTATTCATAGACATCTGGGACTTCTAGCATGGGCAGACATGCACAGTTGTTCCCATATTTAGTCGGTGACAGTATTCTGAATTGATCATGGACTTCAGTGCATACCATGAGGCTTTCCTTTAACCTCATGCAGTCTAACGTCTACTGTAACTGCAGTGCACGTAAAGAATATTGAGTCATGGGTCTGACCCAGAGCACTTTTTAAAGGAATGTTCCAGGTTCAATACAAGCTTAATCAGCGGCCTTTTGCTGCGTAGTGCCGATTTATTACCACAAAAAATGATTTTGAGTTGATCTTTTTTGTTTTCATAACATGCAAAAAATGTGGTTGTGGCAAGTCACTTGCAATGGATGTGTTCTTTATGGTCCCACTTGAGTTTTTGCTGTATAAAAGTATTAATTTCTTTTTTTAAAAAGACTTAGTTACTCGAAACTTTTTTTACAGTAGTATATAGTTATATATACTTAGTATAATTCTTAAACAAAGATACAGACCTTATTTTACTGTTGGAATACTGTGAAATTTGAAAGAAGAGTAAAATATTTATTGTGGTAATTTACCACCAACTCTATTCCAAACTTTTATTAAAACTGGAACATTTCTTTATGATATGCCTTATTTATTGCCATGATATTGGGCTAAAATGGTGTAAAGTTGGATAACTTCTAGGGGGGAAACCTCCTTGGAGCAAGCTACGGACCCACAAAGGTAAAGTTAAGATGGATTTAGATGTTCACTCTTTTTTTTTTTTTTTTTTACATATAACTTTGACATTGCCTTGCATTATTACTTTAAAAAAGATAGTCCTGAAAAAAAAAAAAAAGGTTTTAAAGTTTGAAATAAATCCACTGCCTTGAAAAAGACCAAATGCCTCAGAAGTCCTGTCTGATCAGTATTGATCATGAAATGTCCAATCAGAAGTCGCACCTCCACGCCATCCTCTGTGAACCCCGGCAGCCTCGACCTCATCATGGTCTTCCACATTCCCACCCTCCTCTTGCCCTGACAAAGACATCCTGGCTTGGCTGTCATCGCATTTGCTGTGTGGGTGTCTGTGTCAGGTCTGTGTGTCAGTGGGTGGTTAACTGCCAGGTTCCTCATGCTTCTCCAATGTGCTTCTTACAGGAATGGGTAAAAAGGACGATCCAAAGCTGATGCAGGAATGGTTTAAACTGGTCCAGGAGAAGAATGCCTTGGTGCGCTATGAATCGGAGCTGATGATATTGTGAGTAGACACTCAGATTTAAGCTTCAGTCCTGTTGCTTATGTTTCATGCAAACCTCTGTAGATGGCAAAAGTTAATGCTAAAGTTACCATGTAAACTTTTGTCTGTTTAAAATATATTAGAGCTTATGTTTATTAAAACAATAAAGATACAATATAAAAATACAAACTTACATGTTAATGAATGGAAATCTTATTGTTTTCAAATGTAAAATTAGCATATTGAAGTTTATTGTCTAGAGTCTGGATGTTTTTATTCGTTGTACAAAAGGAACAAATACCTTTCTAAACTAGATCAACTGATGATCTCTAACAGGCAGATATGCTGTAGGCAACGGCATTGTGCTGAAAGATTTTGCCCGGTGCTTTTATTACATTCTGTTTTGTTCTATTTACATCTGTGTGAACACAAGGTGCAATTACATATCTTTACATATCTTGATCAAGAAAAAAAAAAAACAGTTTGTTGGTTCTCCATTAGAAGAGGGTCTTAATAGTTTTGCAGTTTTAGGCTGTATCGCATTTGTCACAGGTTAGTATTGTGTATGCATGTATGTATGTGTGTGTGTGTGTGTGTGTGTGTGTGTGTGTGTGTGTGTGTGTGTGTGTGTGTGTGTGTATATATATATATATATATATATACACACACACACACACACACACACACACACACACACACACACTCACCTAAAGGATTATTAGGAATATCTGTTCAATTTCTCATTAATGCAATTATCTAATCAACCAATCACATGGCAGTTGCTTCAATGCATTTAGGGGTGTGGTCCTGGTCAAGACAATCTCGTGAACTCCAAACTGAATGTCAGAATGGGAAAGAAAGGTGATTTAAGAAATTTTGAGCGTGGCATGGTTTTGCCAGACGGGCCGGTCTGAGTATTTCACAATCTGCTCAGTTACTGGGATTTTCACGCACAACCATTTCTAGGATTTACAAAGAATGGTGTGAAAGGGGAAAAACATCCAGTATGCGGCAGTCCTGTGGGCAGAAATGCCTTTTTGATGCTTGAGGTCAGAGGAGAATGGGCCAACTGATTCAAGCTGATAGAAGAGCCACTTTGAATGAAATAACCACTCGTTCGTTACAACAGAGGTATGCACAACATGCACAACCTTGAGGCGGATGGGCTACAACAGTAGAAGACCCCACCAGGTACCACTCATCTCCACTTCAAGTAGGAGAAAGAGGCGACAATTTGCAAGAGCTCACCAAAATTGGACAGTTGAAGACTGGAAAAATGTTGCCTGGTCTGATGAGTCTCGATTTCTGTTGAGACATTCAGATGGTAGAGTCAGAATTTGGCGTAAACAGAATGAGAACAATGAACATGCATTGACATGCATTGGATTTTTTCTTGACACACTTTTGGCCCCTTAGTGCCAATTGGGCATCCCACAAATCTCCAACAACTGCAAGATGCTATCTTATCAAAATGGGCCCACATTTCTAAAGAATGCTTTCAGCACCTTGTTGAATCAATTCCATGTAGAATTAAGGCAGTTCTTAAGGTGAAAGGGTGTCAAACACAGTATTAATATGGTATTCCTAATAATCCTTTAGGAATATGTGTATATATATGCGTGTGTGTGTATTTCAGTTAATCATTAATAATACACTATTAATTTATAAACTCTGTTAAATGTATTTTTAGCAAATCTCAGAATGAATATACTTTTTTTTATTCTGTACACTATAATTTGTGATGCCTGATTTCATGTGTGGAATTTAAATCGTTTGATTTAAAATTGATGCATTACTTTTCATTTGTTTAGGCAAACTAGCATACACTTGTAGAATTTCCAATTTAGCAACCATAATATGAATATAATTACTGGCCAGTATTTTAATAACATAGTAATAAGTTTAATACCAGAAACAACTCATCGTCCAAATAAAAGGTTATTAAATGATTTTAACTTTCGCATGTTCTTCTCAAAGTACTCTGCTTAAATGCGCATCTGCTCATCTAAATCCTTGTGTTTGTGTGGACATTATGGTGCTTTAATGGCAGATGGTGTCTTGTTGTCCTTGTGTGGCATCAAAGAATCCAATATCTTTGAACATCAAAGATTTTTCAAAGTACCTTATAAAAACTCTATAGCTTAACAGCCATTGCCCTCATCTCACATTTAATTCTACTCCATCCTTTCTCTCTGCAGTGCTCGTGAGCTGGAGTTGGAGGACAGACAGAGTCGACTACAACAGGAACTACGAGAACGCATGGCAGTAGATGGTACTTTGCTCTCAAGTATAGACCTAATATATTTAGCCTGGTAATTCCAGACTCTGCTACTTCACTTTGCTTCGTAGACAGAGTCTGGAATGGCATAATAGCGAAGTGTTTTTTCTCTCGCTAGGGGGCGCTTGTCTAAAGTTTAAAATCATTGGTTACCCGTAAGCTAATCAGATAAGATAAATGATTTATGACGCATGTTATGCGCCGACACAGCCGCATTGAACCACAGACATCATGCATCGAACTCAAATCTATGATCGAACTTCCACCCTAAACCTGCTGTAAACACTTATATGCTGGAAATACCGGAGTGAACATGGCTGTAAACGACTTTTGCAGATTATGTGAAGTTAATCTACGCATCCATGGTACAATGACGGCCTCTAAAGTTATTTTTGCCAGAGTGAAACAAGAAAATATTTGTTACCAACTCTCAAATTTAAGATTAGATCTTTAAAACACAGCTCTTTTTTCCTCTAGCCTGGTAATACCTGACTCTGCTACTTCACTTTGCTTCGTAGACAGACGTAACTAACAGTAACGATTGATAAATTAAACCCAAAACCAGTCGGGAGTAGGGCCACAACATCACCTCCATTTAAAAGGTTTATCAAACACTCTTCTTGTTCTGGCTTAAGTTTGAACCCCCCTGGAATGTTCTCCATAACAGAGCGAATTGAATCCCTTGTCTCGTTTTCCATTCGATTTCTCTAACCTACAATGTAAAACTTGGCGCTTAGCGTCCACGTCACGGCTCTCAGCCCGCCCTCTGTTCGTTGATTGGCCGGCCGTCCGAAGGCCGCTGGAAAACTGAAAGATAGGCTGCTATCTCAGACTGCGAAATGAAATTAGCGAAAGTAGGAAGTCTGACGTAGTCAGGCTAATATATATGATAATCAGCTGAGTATTGAACAAATAGTTGTGACCTGGCTTAGACCAAGATGGGAATCATGCATTCGTAGCAGTTTTTCTGGTGATTTACTGGATGATATAAGACTCGCCTTAAAGGACAACTCCTTTGGTCAACAACCTTTGGTCTAATAACACATTGGTACCTAGTAAACCGTACTCTGAGATTTGTTTTCATGAGAATCGAATCTCTCTAAAAACTGTTTCGCTTATAACACTAGTTTATAGGGCATAGAGTAAAAATAAAATTAGCCCCACACTAACACAGTAGCATAATAAGGGTCCCTACATGCAAACCAAAGCGTTGAAAATCTTGTAAGTGTACAGACAGTTTAATAATAAGACATTTTATAAGTACAGTACACTTTGCGTATAGAGGCAGGAGCCATCTTTGGAAAACAGTCCAATTTATTTTCAGGACATAGAAAAAAGTTTCAAGTACAGCCTTGTTTATCAGAGTGGGGAAATCTTCAGACTGTACAGAACAATGCATCTCTTGGTTGTTGCGACTCAACAGGTCCCGCTCTGTGCAACACAGGCACTCCTGTTCAGTGTCCATAGCTTCACAATGTCCGCAGGTACACTACCACTTTCCTGAAGTACGAGGCAGCGGTAGCTCTCTCTCTCTGTCTCTCTTGTAGCCCTTTCACGGAGCTCCTGTAGCTCTTTGTCAGTATATTCCGGCTCGAAAAAATAAGACTGTCCATCCACGCTTTCCTCTCGGTAGCAAAATAATATATAGCATTTTATACAATAGTTTGCTTAATCAAGATTGCTTAATCAAAACTTTACCGGAAAGGTTAGTTTTGGCCTGATTGTGTTCGAAATTACGTCCCATCAGTTCGTTCTTCGATTTCACTTGAAGTATATCGGGGCTTTTACAAATAGTTGTTGAAAATAGCAATGCTATATGCACATAATTTGTAAAAATGTGTGGCGTACTAGAGCAAAATATAATTTTTTTTTACAAAAACTATACAAAAATTAAGCCCTGTTTACACAAGAACGCTCGCGGGTGAAAACGTAAAAATATTTTATCGGATGTGCCTTTCGTTTACACGGTGACGGCGTTTTTGGGGCTTAAAGACGCAAAAAAGTGAAACCACCCTCCAGAGTGGAAATCTTAAAAACGCTCCACCGCCGCGTTCCCGTGTAAAGGGTAAAAACGCAAAATTCTGCTTGAAAGTGAAGGTTGTACACAGGCGCGCGGACTTGGTGTTGTTGTAGTATGCACTCCTAGCCGCCTGGAGTGCATACTACACACTCTTGCGTCACCATGTGCACACGGATTTCCCACCCAAAACGCTTGTCTAAACGCAGAATAAAAAGTGATAACGCAACGCCACTTTTGCGTTTTCTCTTCAGAATCGTTTCCGTGTAAACATAGCCTTAGTTAGTAATAAGTATTGGATTTCACTCAGCAAATTTGATGTAGGGTGGTGTTATTTTTAAATGAACTTAAATCATTGTTTCACCCTCTACAGACCATCTGAAGACCGAGGAAGAGCTGGCGGAGGAGAAGCAGATTCTCAATGAGATGTTAGAGGTCGTTGAGCAAAGGGATTCTCTGGTGGCCCTGTTGGAGGAACAGAGACTTAGGGAGAAAGAGGAGGATAAAGACCTGGAGTCTGTGATGCTCTCCAAGGGATTCAGCCTCAACTGGGCTTAGCATAACAACGATGACATGGTTCTGACCGCCAGCGTTTCCCAGTTCCACCGCAGGGAATGTAAAAAATTGCACAAAGATTCGGTCCGTCTCCCCCCTCGTTTTTTTGGGCATGTCAACACAACGTTTACAAATCCACTCACGAGCACGATGATGTTGTTTACGAGTTCTCCTGGCACAACTCAGGGCGTTTTGTCCCTCGGCAGCCAAGGCATTGGTTCCATCCAAGACGTTCTCTCAGTCAGAACGAGAGAATGGAGACAATTTTGTTTTATTATTTTGATCTTGAAAGGTGACATATCTATCCTGCTGATGTTGAGGAAGTCTTGAGACTAATGATCCTACATAAAGCCAGTCTTGTTTTTCCTAGAATATCTGGTCAATCAACTGTTACGTTTTCAGCGACGACAGGTGTTTGGACTTGATTTCCTATAATGCATTTTCTACCTTGACTACTGACTGGAAAAATTCAGCTTTTTCTTTGCAATCGCACTCTTCTCCTGTTTAATACAACACTATAAGCATCAGACCTCCATTCAACAGATGAATGCAGTCTTGTGCGGTTCACAGATAAGCATGTGATGGACTTCTGTAATTGTCACACACCCTCAGTGACCAGCACATGTTGTGTTTGTAGCATTGACAATTGTACAATTTTCAAATTCGTCAGTAGCCACCTGATATTATGGATCTTGGTGTACGCTGGGAGCGAAAATTTCTTTGTCACATACTTCACTGATGTTGGTTTCCATTTGTCTTGAGTGGCGTTACTAAACATATATCCTACAAACCGTTTACAATCATTTATCAGCCATGAATATCTGATACTTGTACTATAGTTTACATAAAGCAG